>NC_054479.1:141291795-141464295 GCF_017639515.1 Carcharodon carcharias
GACCAGCCAGCCCTCACTCAATCCAACTGACCAGGCAGTCCCTCCCTCAATCCAACTGACCAGCCAGTCCCTCACTCAATCCAACTGACCAGCCAGTCCCTCACTCAATCCAACTGACCAGCCAGCCCCTCACTCAATCCAACTGACCAGCCAGTCCCTCACTCAATCCAACTGACCAGCCAGTCCCTCACTCAATCCAACTGACCAGCCAGTCCCTCCCTCAATCCAACTGACCAGCCAGTCCCTCACTCAATCCAACTGACCAGCCAGTCCCTCACTCAATCCAACTGACCAGCCAGTCCCTCACTCAATCCAACTGACCAGCCAGCCCCTCACTCAATCCAACTGACCAGCCAGCCCTTCACTCAATCCAACTGACCAGCCAATCCTTCACTCAATCCAACTGACCAGCCAGTCCCTCACTCAATCCAACTGACCAGCCAGCCCCTCACTCAATCTAACTGACCAGCCAGCCCCTCACTCAATCCAACTGACCAGCCAGCCCCTCACTCAATCTAACTGACCAGCCAGCCCCTCACTCAATCCAACTGACCAGCCAGTCCCTCACTCAATCCAACTGACCAGCCAGCCCCTCACTCAATCCAACTGACCAGCCAGTCCCTCACTCAATCCAACTGACCAGCCAGTCCCTCCCTCAATCCAACTGACCAGCCAGTCCCTCAGTCAATCCAACTGACCAGCCAGTCCCTCACTCAATCCAACTGACCAGCCAGTCCCTCCCTCAATCCAACTGACCAGCCAGTCCCTCACTCAATCCAACTGACCAGCCAGTCCTTCACTCAATCCAACTGACCAGCCAGTCCCTCACTCAATCCAACTGACCAGCCAGTCCCTCACTCAATCCAACTGACCAGCCAGTCCTTCACTCAATCCAACTGACCAGCCAGCCCCTCACTCAATCCAACTGACCAGCCAGTCCCTCAATCCAACTGACCAGCCAGCCCCTCCCTCAATCCAACTGACCAGCTAGTCCCTCACTCAATCCAACTGACCAGCCAGTCCATCACTCAATCCAACTGACCAGCCAATCCCTCACTCAATCCAACTGACCAGCCAGTCCCTCACTCAATCCAACTGACCAGCCAATCCCTCACTCAATCCAACTGACCAGCCAGTCCCTCACTCAATCCAACTGACCAGCCAGTCCCTCACTCAATCTAACTGACCAGCCAGTCCCTCACTCAATCCAACTGACCAGCCAGTCCCTCCCTCAATCCAACTGACCAGCCAGCCCCTCACTCAATCCAACTGACCAGCCAGCCCCTCACTCAATCCAACTGACCAGCCAGTCCCTCACTCAATCCAACTGACCAGCCAGCCCCTCACTCAATCCAACTGACCAGCCAGTCCCTCCCTCAATCCAACTGACCAGCCAGCCCCTCACTCAATCCAACTGACCAGCCAGTCCCTCAATCCAACTGACCAGCCAGTCCCTCCCTCAATCCAACTGACCAGCCAGTCCCTCACTCAATCAAACTGACCAGCCAGTCCCTCCCTCAATCCAACTGACCAGCCAGTCCCTCCCTCAATCCAACTGACCAGCCAGCCCCTCACTCAATCCAACTGACCAGCCAGTCCCTCAATCCAACTGACCAGCCAGTCCCTCACTCAATCCAACTGACCAGCCAGCCCCTCACTCAATCCAACTGACCAGCCAGTCCCTCCCTCAATCCAACTGACCAGCCAGTCCCTCACTCAATCCAACTGACCAGCCAGTCCCTCACTCAATCCAACTGACCAGCCAGTCCCTCCCTCAATCCAACTGACCAGCCAGTCCCTCACTCAATCCAACTGACCAGCCAGTCCTTCACTCAATCCAACTGACCAGCCAGTCCCTCACTCAATCCAACTGACCAGCCAGTCCCTCACTCAATCCAACTGACCAGCCAGTCCCTCCCTCAATCCAACTGACCAGCCAGCCCCTCACTCAATCCAACTGACCAGCCAGTCCCTCAATCCAACTGACCAGCCAGCCCCTCCCTCAATCCAACTGACCAGCTAGTCCCTCACTCAATCCAACTGACCAGCCAGTCCATCACTCAATCCAACTGACCAGCCAATCCCTCACTCAATCCAACTGACCAGCCAGTCCCTCACTCAATCCAACTGACCAGCCAATCCCTCACTCAATCTAACTGACCAGCCAGTTCCTCACTCAATCCATCTGACCAGCCAGTCCCTCACTCAATCCAACTGACCAGCCAGCCCCTCACTCAATCCAACTGACCAGCCAGTCCCTCACTCAATCCAACTGACCAGCCAGTCCCTCACTCAATCCAACTGACCAGCCAGCCCCTCACTCAATCCAACTGACCAGCCAGTCCCTCCCTCAATCTAACTGACCAGCCAGTCCCTCCCTCAATCCAACTGACCAGCCAGTCCCTCCCTCAATCCAACTGACCAGCCAGCCCCTCACTCAATCCAACTGACCAGCCAGTCCCTCACTCAATCCAACTGACCAGCCAGTCCATCACTCAATCCAACTGACCAGCCAGCCTCTCACTCAATCCAACTGACCAGCCAGTCCCTCCCTCAATCCAACTGACCAGCCAGTCCCTCACTCAATCCAACTGACCAGCCAGCCCCTCACTCAATCCAACTGACCAGCCAGCCCCTCACTCAATCCAACTGACCAGCCAGCCCCTCACTCAATCTAACTGACCAGCCAATCCCTCACTCAATCCAACTGACCAGCCAGTCCCTCACTCAATCCAACTGACCAGCCAGTCCATCACTCAATCCAACTGACCAGCCAATCCCTCACTCAATCCAACTGACCAGCCAGTCCCTCACTCAATCCAACTGACCAGCCAGTCCATCACTCAATCCAACTGACCAGCCAATCCCTCACTCAATCCAACTGACCAGCCAGTCCCTCCCTCAATCTAACTGACCAGCCAGTCCCTCCCTCAATCCAACTGACCAGCCAGCCCCTCACTCAATCCAACTGACCAGCCAGTCCCTCACTCAATCCAACTGACCAGCCAGTCCCTCCCTCAATCTAACTGACCAGCCAGTCCCTCCCTCAATCCAACTGACCAGCCAGCCCCTCACTCAATCCAACTGACCAGCCAGCCCCTCACTCAATCCAACTGACCAGCCAGTCCCTCACTCAATCCAACTGACCAGCCAGTCCCTCCCTCAATCCAACTGACCAGCCAGTCCCTCACTCAATCCAACTGACCAGCCAGTCCCTCAATCCAACTGACCAGCCAGTCCCTCACTCAATCCAACTGACCAGCCAGTCCCTCACTCAATCCAACTGACCAGCCAGTCCCTCACTCAATCCAACTGACCAGCCAGCCCCTCACTCAATCCAACTGACCAGGCAGTCCCTCACTCAATCCAACTGACCAGCCAGTCCCTCCCTCAATCCAACTGACCAGCCAGTCCCTCCCTCAATCCAACTGACCAGCCAGTCCCTCCCTCAATCCAACTGACCAGCCAGTCCCTCACTCAATCCAACTGACCAGCCAGTCCCTCACTCAATCCAACTGACCAGCCAGTCCCTCCCTCAATCTAACTGACCAGCCAGCCCCTCACTCAATCCAACTGACCAGCCAGTCCCTCCCTCAATCCAACTGACCAGCCAGTCCCTCCCTCAATCCAACTGACCAGCCAGTCCCTCACTCAATCCAACTGACCAGCCAGACCCTCACTCAATCCAACTGACCAGCCAGCCCCTCACTCAATCCAACTGACCAGCCAGTCCCTCCCTCAATCCAACTGACCAGGCAGTCCCTCACTCAATCCAACTGACCAGCCAGTCCCTCACTCAATCCAACTGACCAGCCAGTCCCTCACTCAATCGTGGCTTCGCCGGCTGGGCCAGCATTGATTACCCATCCCTAGTTGCGCTTACGAAGGTGGTGGGGAGCTGCTTTCTTGAACCGCTGCAGTCCGTGTGGCATAGGTGCTGTTAGGAAGGGAGTTCCAGGAGCTTGCCTCAAAATGCGTTAGGGCATGTTCCTTTCACTACTGGGCTCAAACATGGACCTGGCATGAGAATGGCATGTGGCATCTAGAGCAAACGAAGCGAAGATAAGATGCCAGAAAAAAAAAGCAATGGCAAGAGTTTACGCATCGGCGTCCGGGGTTGGGGGGGGGGGGGCTCGCTCGCTGCCGGGTAATGACATCAGGCGGAACTCCCGACATCATCCTGCATTTTCAGGTAGGCGGGGGCGCAGCCGAGTCAGTTGTGCACCCACCGACCTGTCAGCGGGCCACTGAGGCCATTCGAAATACAGTTAAAGTAATGAGTGGACCTGCCCGTCCAACCTTAAGGCTGACAGGCAGGTCGGGAGCTTTGGCGGCTCTTGAAAAAGCATCAAAACCTCATCCACGGGCGGGACGAGGCTTCTGGACTGAATTTGAAAAATTAAGATTGACTTTTACTTAAAGTTATGTCCACGTCCCATCTCATGCGACATTGTCACATATGGGGACACGGGGTGGTTAATGAAATTTTCCAAAGATTAATTTTTTTTGACTTTTTGGGGACTGATCTCCCTGAGGCAGCACTTTAGTCTCAGGGAGATCGGAGCGCATTTCCAACATTTGCCGTTCCCCCCTTCCCCACAGCCCTCCCCACCCACCCCAGGGAGCACACAGCGCTCCCGTGCGGATGTCACACTGGGCGGGCCTTAATTGGCCCACTCACCGAAAAATGCCCCCCCCCCCCCCCCCCCCAACTGGGGCGCCAATCGGAAGGCCACCTACCCACACCCGCACGTCCCCCCAACAGGGGGGGAAAACTTTGCCCAACAAAAAGTGAAACAAGATATAAATCGTGCTGGTATCTATTCACTTAATTGCAAGTTCCTTGCTTGCCAGCTTTCTGACCTGCTTTATCTGTAATGACCATCTTGAGGTTTAATTTCAGGTAATCTATGCAGACAATTGTTTTTGCCAGGCAAGTTTAAAGCTGATTCACTGAGTTATCGCTGGGATTTTACCAAGATGCTCTTTTTAAGAGAGGTTTCACTGTAAAATGGAAAAACCAAGGGAATAAAATGGGACAATAGAAGGAAGGGGAGCTGCCATTATCTACATTCCTTCCACTCACCATCCCCAGTCAAAACTGGAGCATCTTGGAGTGGGAGAGAAGCTCTATTATAATAACCGGCTTCACAGAAGAACGGTCATACGTACTCGAAACGTTAACTCTGTCTTCCTCTCCGCACATGCTGTCAGACCTGCTGAGTTTTTCCAGCAATTTTTTGTTTTTGTTTCAGATTTCCAGCAGCCGCAGGATTTTGCTTTTAGCTGAAATGTCTTGGACAAGGCTTTACCTTGCAAATATTCGGGCTGATACTGGGGATGGTGAGTGGAAGGAATGTAGATAATGGCAGTTCCCCTTCCTTCTGTTGTCCCATTTTATTCCCTTGGTTTTTCCATTTTACAGTGAAACCTCTCTTAAAGAGAGGATCTTGGTAAAATCCCAGATTCTTATTCTCAGTGATAAATCAGTGAATCAACTTTAAACTTGTACTCAATGTGAAACCATTTGTCTGCATAGATTACCTGGTATTACACGTTTTTCCAGCATTTTCTGTTTTTATGCCAAATTCCATTGTCCAGTTTATAATGATGGGAATGTAAAAGGAATCTCAGTAAAACCTAAGACAACTTGAACTTTGTATCAAAGTGATAGTCAAAACTGGACCATTGTGGAGTGGAAGAGAAGCCCTATTATAATAGCCAGCTTCCTAGGTCACTCCTGCGACAGCACCTTCCAAACCCGCGACTTCTACCACTGAGAAGGACAGGGCAGCAGATGCATGGGAGCTCCATCTCCTGTCAATTCTTCTCCAAGCCATTCACCATCATGACTTGGAAATATATCGGCCGTTCCTTCACTGTCGCTGGGTCAAAATCCTGGAACTCCCTCCCTAACAGCACTGTGGGTGTACCTACACCACATGGACTGCAGCGGTTCAAGAGGGCAGCTCACCACCACCTTCTCAAGGGCAATTAGGGATGGGCAATAAATGCTGGGCCCAGCCGGCAATGCATTCACCTTGTGAAAGAATTAAAAAAAGGATCTGACATGTCATATTGAATCCTCAGCCGGAAGTGTCAGTTGTGTAATGTATTTGCCCCAGAAAGAAGCTGTTCCTATTTTCAGTTGCAAAGACCAACATAAATGTCGACAGAAACATTATCCATTGATCTTTAATTGTTACTTCCAAGTTTTCCAATCATAAGAATACATTTTATAATTGACAACTCCTCAATCTGTGACCATACCCAATAGCTGCTGGTTAGAAATGTATGCTCAGATCCTATAATTAAGATATTGATTTCAGACAATGCTTAGGTTTCCAAGTCTCCCTTAACCAGAAGGAAACAGAGAGGCAGTATGGACTTGATGGGCCAAGTGATCACTTTCTGTAAAGACTCTAAGGCATGGCTGCACCTCCCCAGGGAGAACAGACCCACTCTGAACCTTCATACGGGGTATATCATTTAGGACTGAGTTGAGGAGAAACTTCTTCACTCAGAGGGTGGTGAACCTGTGGAATTCCCTACCACAGGAGGCTGTGGAGGCCAAGTCACTGGATATATTTAAGAAGGAAATGGATGGATTTCTGGATTCTAAAGGTGTCAACAGGTACAGGGAGAGAGCGGGAGTATGGCGTTGAGATAGGGGGTCAGCCATGATCATGTTGAATGGCAGGGCAGGCTCAAGGGGCCTGCTCCGACTTTCTATGTTTACACAGCAGTGTTCAAACGCTGATAACATTTACAAAGGAAAGCAGTTGCCATGGTGACAGCAGGGGCACTACAATTCCCTTGGGTTAGGGAGGGTAACACAACACACCACAGAATGCAATAGGGAAATTCCTGGAATCGGTGGTGCGCATGGGGACAACATTATATTCAGTTGTCAACACTCTGCAACAAGGCTCACACGCAAAGAATGGCCACTCGAACAAGATACCAGGAGACCTAGTGCCCAGAGAAACAAACCCCAGCAAGGTGGTGAGAAAAAAAGAGGCAAAATCAATTCATACGTAGTGGAACCCAGTGTGGGTGGACACAACCAAAATGTGAACCGCCTCTGTGAGGTCAAACAACACCAAGCATGAAACCAAAATGCACAAAAAAATGTGATGTCCTGAGACTCATTTAGATTAAAACAATTCAGTTCAGAGCCGTGTATTCTGATTGTGTGTATACTGCTCATCAAATGACGAAGCACTGGCATTTACACACGCGAACAAGCAATTTATCATCTCTACACAGAACGTAGTGCAGAAGGGGAGGAAACAGCACTGTCCATCTCAATTACATCAAGGGCTGAAGCGATTTTCATTCCAACCACATCCACAGTATCGAAGCAATGGTGCTTTAATCATTAGCATAGGCTTCTTTGAAGTTAGCGCAATCATTGGCTACATGCCTGTTTTAATACGGATATCTATCTGCAGGCCAGCAAGTTCCTTGGTAGCCTGGTCACTCTGGTAAAATCCTAGGTTCGCCTTTTAAACAGACAGCACCAGAATCTCACTGAGCAGCCTCAGAAAGCAATAGTTCGTGGCCATGAAGGATTGAACAAAATGCTAAACAAAGCTGTCCTTCTGCAGGGAAAACTACTGACTTGAGTGAGACAACGCTCGATTTCTTCTGCCCCTTGTGACAATCTAGGTCATTAGACCAAGAATGTTAAACCATAAAGTGAATCTGCTTTTGATGCGCATCGCTGGTTTGTGCATTTATTTGTTATTTGTATTTTGCTGCTTACCAAAGCTTTTTCAGTATTAATTTCAATGAACTGTCAGTTGTGACTCAGTGGGTAGCCTTGGAGACAGAATGCTGTCCCACTTCAGAGACTTGCGAAACACAAATTTAAGTGGACACGCCACTGAGGGAGTCCTGCATTGTCAGAGCTGCCGTCTTTCAGATGAGAGGTTAAACTGAGGCCCATTTGTTCTCTCAGGTGAATGTCAAAGATCCCATAACACTATTTTGAAGAAGAGCTGGGGAGTTATACTGCTGTCCTGGCCAATATATATCCCTCAATCAACATCATAAAAAACAGATTATACAATCATTATCACATTGCTGTCTGTGGGAGCTTGCTGTGCACAAATTGGCTGCTGTGTTTCCTACATTACAACAGTGAATACTATTCACAAAGTACTCCATTGGCTATGTAGCGCTTTGGGACATCCTGCGGTCATGAAAGCTGCTATAGAAAGGTAAGTTTGTCCTTTTATAACACAGCATTTTAGGGAAGTGCAATTTAAGCATTTTAGTACAAAATATAGTTGTGGAATTTAGTTAGATTAAATCAAAGAAATCATGCAGCCTTAACTTGAAGGCATCCCATATTGAAAAAAAATCTGCTGACCAAGAGGAGTCTCCATCATTCAGATTCAATTCAACAATGATCTTATATAACTGGGTTGATTAGAGTGACTGCCAGTCATTCATTTATTGCATTAACAATTGTAAGAAATACAATGAGACAGGTATCAACAAATGCAATTCAGGTCTGACAAATAAAACTACTTTAAAAGGTTATTTTTTATAGCAGGGATCAAAATTCTGCAGATCATCTTGCTTAAAGATCTGCAGTTAATTGGAATACATAATCCTTCATAATCCCACTGGGAGGAGATTTGATGTGACTCGTATTTTAAGGCCGTTGGGGGCTCATTGGATGGAGGCAGCATTGTGAGATTTTATATAGCTAGGACATTACAGTTTGGCAGATTTAAGCCTCTACATTGTTGTCCAACACACTTATTTGTTCAGGGTAAATCACTCCAGTTACACTACGCAAACTATAATGCAGTTTGAAACATAACTATGCTATAAAATGCACCATTTTATTTATGTACAATTATGTACAAAAGGGCACAAGTTCTGTCCGGTGTCCTAGCCAATATTTATCCCTCAATCATCACAAAACAGATTATCTGGTCATTTGTTAGACTGCTATGTGAAAATTGAGATGTGAGCATTGCTGATTGACCATCATCCAGGAGTCAACCATATTATTGTGGAGCTGGAATTATGTATAGGCCAGACCAGCAGATTTCCTCCCCTAAAGGACATTTGTGAACCAGATGAGAATTTACAACAATTGAATTCAAATTTCACCATCTGAAATGGTGGGACTTGAACCCAGGTCCTCAGAGCATTACCCTGGGTCTCTGAAATACCAGTCCAGTGAACATACCACTTTGCCACCACCTCTTCCATATCTCCTATATCACAACAGTGAGTAAACTTCACAAAGTACTCCAAAGTACTCCATTGACAGCAAAGTGCTTTGAGACATTCTGTGGTTACGAAAGATGCTATAGAACTGCAATTGTATAAAACCTAATATTGGTGTGAATACCATTATTAACGTTATTATTCTCTTGATTTCCAAATGCTCTAAAAAAGCTGTTGTTTTCTAATGTTCCTTTTATTTAATGATTAGTTCAGAACAGTTAATTATAAAATCCAAATAAATCAAAAGGCAGATCCTGAGAAGATTAGATGCTCTGATTTAGTTGGATTTTATACTGAAGAGTATCTTATATGGTCAGTTCCCAAATTTTGTCTGATCTCCACT
Organism: Carcharodon carcharias; assembly: GCF_017639515.1. Taxonomy (NCBI): domain Eukaryota; kingdom Metazoa; phylum Chordata; class Chondrichthyes; order Lamniformes; family Lamnidae; genus Carcharodon; species Carcharodon carcharias. Next base: position 141,301,391 of record NC_054479.1, read on the forward strand.
GGATAGGGGTCAGAGAAAGTGCTGAGCGGAATGTCACCTGCGAGGCTTCTCTAGTTGTATAGGATGCATTGGACCTAAAGGGAGTGTCAAAATATACAGGATGAGAGAGAGGGGGAGGAGGGAAAAATAATAAAAATGGGAGCCTAACATGGCATTACTTTGTCTCTCAAACTGCGCAGGCAGATGTCTAGTCTCTGCTCATCTCTGCTCTACAAGGGCTGTATAGGTGAGATAAAGAAGTAGAGGGGCCCCAAAGAATTGTGCCCACTGCCCCATTTCTACAAGTTAAGTACAAGATGAACTTTAAGCCCCACCTCTGTAATCTCCTCTAGCCCTACAACCCTCCACGATCTCCATATTCCTCCAACTCTGACCTCTTGACCATCCCTGATTTTAACCGCTTCACCACTGGCGGCCGTGCCTTTATCTCCCGGGACCCTAAGCTCTGGAATTCCCTCCCTAAATCTCTCCACCTCTCCCCTCCTTTATGATGTTCCTTAAAACCTACCACCTTGACTGAGTTTTAGGTGACCTGCCCTAACATCGCGTGCGGCTTGGTGCTAAATCTTGCTGATAACATCCCTCCGAAGTATCGTTGGGACATTTTATGACATTAAAGGTGTTATAGGCATGCAGGTTGTTGTTGTTGTTGAAAAGCAATGTCACACTTAAGTCCTTTCTACGAGAAAGTATTGTTTTCAAATCTACAAACGACAAGTCTTTGACTGCAGTCGCACCCACATCGCTATCATCATTCTAAACCCTCGAGGATGCAGATTGAGTAAACAGCTATAAATATTTGGAGACTAGTCTAAATCCTCAGCTTTGAAACAAGTGTAATAACATTCAGGACTAAAACTCCAGAAGGAAAACAAATCGTGGATCCTGGCTAATTTCAGAAACAACGAATAAAAGTCAGATGTGCTATTTTTAGTCTTCATAAATAACCACTGAATACAGCATCAACTGATGGATGCTAACCATCTCGATCAGAGTTTAGGATATGTTAGCACAGGGCAGAACCTGCAAAAGGGTCTTGTCAACTGGCAGAGTCAATTAGTGTATATGGTCTAGATGTTTTTTGAAGCGTTACAGCCAAGAGAGGTCTCCAGCAATGTTTTCAGGAGATTCTCTTCCCCACCTGCAGTGAGATCTAAATTAATAACATCAAATAAATATTCAGCACGATCAAAGGGGCTGAAATTTTGAGGGTGGGAAACACGTACAGAGATCAGTAATAACCAACCAAATATATAAATGTACTGCATTTCACAGATATTAATATGGCAATGGGAACTAACTCTGATCACAACAGGCTATGCCTGATGTGAAGATGAAGGGTGGTTTCTTTGATATAAAGCAACTCACAAGGTTTAGCGACAACCGGTTCAAGAGACACCTGGGGCTGGACTTTCTGCTCCTGCTGAGAAAGGACTTTCTGTTGGCAGTTGGGAACCAGAGGTCGGCACTGTTTCCGGGTTCCCTCTCCGAAATCGGTCACTCACTGTGTTTTTTTTTAAATTACTGATGCTCGAAATACAAGTGGAAAGTTTTAATCACTTGTGGTCATCCTTCAAGCTCAGGTAACGCCAGGAGCCTGTGCCTGTCCTGGAGGTGCGGCCTCAGTTGACATGGAAAGAGACGGGTTTGCCATTCCCATTAAGGATGGTGGGGTGGGTTCTCAAAGCTGCAGGGCCAACTCGAAGCCAACTCGGAGCAGTATGCTGTCATCGGGTGGTAAATGATGGAGAGAGTGAGCGCTCCAAAATGGGGGCTTCCTCCTCCCTCCAACTTTTCAAAATCCAAACTAGAAAAGGGACCTTTCAGCCAGGCCACCGCAGTGGGGGGAAAGCCCTCTCAGAGGGTGCCCTGTGGCTGCTCCTGTGCTCAGGGTGGTGGGGAGAACTTCTAGGCCTGCCTGTAGCATTGGGCATTAACCCCCCCCCCCCCCCACTGACCGCCTCCACCATCACCACCACCACCGGTCTGCAGTTGAGTGTCTGGCTCCAGGCACCTAAACCGGCTCCAAGTACCTGCGGGAACCCGGGGGTTGGGGGGGGCTCTGCCAGTTAACCCTGTCGGGCCCCTGTCTGCATCTCTGTAAAAATGATCCGGAGATGAAAAATGAAGATGAGCCGGGGAATTAGCATGTTGGTCGGTGGGGCTGTTTGCGGCTCCTGTTTGCCTCTGATTCCAGTCCTGGCCAGAGCTGAAAGTCCACTCCTTGGACTCCGAGTACATTCGTGAGGAGAGCTCCAACAAGCTAGAGTTGTATTCCCGGGAATTTAGAAGATCAGGAGGTGCTTTGATTGAAGTTTTCTAAGCTATTAAGGGGAAGCCGATGGGGTGGATGGAGAGAAACCGTTTTCACAAATTGGGGAGTCTCGGACTAGGGATCCTGGTGTAAAAATTACAGCCGGACCTTTCAGGAGAGAAATTATGCACAAAGGAACTCTCTTTGCCAAGTGGCAATTGATGCTGGGTCAATTGTTAATTTAAAACTGAGGTGGATAGATATTTTTTAAGCGAAGATATGAAGGGATCATGGGGCAAAGGATTTAGGAGTTAAAGTGGTGGAATTTAATGCCCATTTCCAAAGTGAGATTGGAAGCGAGCGGCATTCAATTGGGCAAGAGGGTGCCAGGTGGGGACTCTACCTGCTTCCCACCTCTACCCCAATTAAGCCAGGGGAGAGAAGGCTCGTGGGTGGCCTTCCTGCTCCAATGCCAACTGAAGAGTGGACAACTGACACCCTCCTAAGGGCCTCATCTCCCCAGCGCATTCAAGCAGCAGCAGGTGGGACAGCCACCACATGGGAAGCCTGAGTGGGATCCCTGGGGACGTCCCTCATTCAAAGGCACTCAGTGCCTGACCGATGGGCCTGGCATCATGAATGGGGCAGGGGATGCTGGGGGGGGTGGGGGGTGGTGGAGGAGGGGGTGTGGTTGCTGCTGAGAGCCGTGCCCCCCCACCCCCCTGCTCTTGCAGCCGACTCCCTGTCCCACCGCACCCCCACCCCAACCAGCAGCCTCCCCCACTACAACCCCCATCCATCCCGCCCTCACTCACCTGTGGTCTGCGTCACTCGCTGATTGTGGGCCCGGAATTTTCCAGCACCAATTGCGGTGCCCTCCCCCTCAGCAGGGGGCCGGTGAACCATTGGTACCTCCACTCGCATCGGTGAGACCGGAAGATCCCGCCGGCGTTAAGGGGCTGGGAAATTCCGGCCAGGGTCTCCAATAGTTGCAATACCGACAGACACCACGGGCGGCGCTGATGGCAATGCCAGCCAATCAGAGACTGGCAGCTCACGGTGTTGGGGGGGGGAGGGTTTCCAATTTGCACCCCAGCGTTGGATCCTGGGGAAGGCCCAACATGGACGCTTATGTGCCGGAGAGGCACTTAATATGTCAGGCCTTCCCCAAAGCAGGCAACATGGCGATGGGGTGGGGGGGGGGGGGGGGGTCTCTAACCAGCAGGTGACATGGTCACCTGGGTTAAATTCCACCCCTGGAGTTAGATCGCAGGTCAGCCATGATCGCACTGAGTGATAAAACAGGCTCGAGGGGCTAAATTGCCTCCCCCTTGTTCCTACAATCTAATTTCAAGCTCATTATTATAATAATAGAAGTTCCTATCTCCGTTTCGCTCACGTCGCATCGAATTTAAATATAAAAAGGCTTTTGTGTTGGATGACATTTGGCTCGTCATTTTCAAAGTGATTGTGATCACAAGTAAAATGAGAAATGAACAGATATTTATCTGCAAACGAGTAAAATATTTTGAGCAGGAGTTTTTTTTTTTGGTTTTTGATTTCATGCTGGTGAAATGAATCCAAAGGTGATGTGATCACAAAAAACATCTCCGATGACAACAGCGGCAATCTTGAAGTGACCGTACCCAATGCAGATTTTAATGGGAGGACGAGACATGGTGACTGGCCGAATCATTTAAAAGTTACGGGATCAATGTGAAAAGGAAAGCTCACACACAATTCACTGGCAATCAAAAGTGGTTTCATTTCCGCTGAAGCTGTATTTAAAGTAATCTTTCTTAGTCTTACTTTTTAAAAAAATTCATTCATGGGATTTCAGCTTTGCTGGCTGGGCCAGCATTGACCATCCCTAGTTGCCCTTGAGAAGGTGGTGGTGAGCTGCCTTCCTGAACCGCTGCAGTCCGTGTGGTATAGGTACACCCACAGTGCTGTTAGGGAGGGAGTTCCAGGATTTTGACCCAGTGACAGTGAAGGAACGGCAATATATTTCCAAGTCAGGATGGTGAGTGACTTGGAGGGGAACTTCCAGGTGGTGGTGTTCCATGTGTCTGCTGCCCTTGTCCTTCTAGATGGTAGTGGTCATGGGTTTGGAAGGTGCTGTCTAAGGAGCCTTGGTGAATTCCTGAAAAGATACCTATTGAAACTTGCAAACAGCAACAGAAAGAAATTTGCTACATGCAAAAAAAAATTATAGGCTATGCAGTCAAAGATGTTTCAGAAATAATCTGTTTAAGGTGATTGGCTATTTATCCTCCTGACAGTTTCCATTTGTCCTCACACTGAACTTCTGTTTGTTTGGTGATTGAATGAGGGAATAATAAATGAAATGTTGATAATATGGAGTACTTTTACAGTGTGGGCTTCAGTTCAAGGTCACAGCCTTGTTTAGTCCCTGCACCTGCCTCTTTAATTCATATAATGTACACAGTCACTTGGAGAAATGACCTTTCCTTGTATATAATGCTTTGAGGGGGTGGTAGCATAGTGGTAGTATGACTAGACCAGTAATCCCGAGGTCCAGGCTAATGTTCTGGGGACATGGGTTCAAACCCCACCACAGCAGCTGGTTATTAAACTCTGGAATATAAAGCTGGTCTCAGTAATGGTGACCATGAACATAAGTCCTGAGTTACAAAGGAAACTATCATTGATTGTTGTAAAAACCTATCTGGTTCACTAATGCCCTTTAGGGAAGGAAATCTGCTGTCCTTACCTGGTCTGGCCTACATGTGACTCCAAACCCACCAGTAAAGTGGTTGACTCTTAACTGCCCCTCTGAGATGGTTGAGCAAGCCACTCAGTTCAAGGGCAATTAGTGATGGGCAGCAAATGCTGGCCTTGCCAGTGATGTTTACATCCCATTTTTAAAAGCTTCTGTGATTTCAAAATGATACATCTTTCTTTCATGTTACAAATCGAAGAATAATGGCCTGGTTTTTGAAGTAGAAATAATGGTGAGGCAATCAGCGCTCACAGTTACTAAGTGTAAACTGGACAGAAAATTCTGGCGAATGCACATGCGCAGTTAAACATGGAAATCAGGAAGCTGCTGTCAGGTATGGCTTGCTTCTCCAGAAGCTTCACTATAATGGTATTTCATTGAGAGAACAATGCAAAGGATTTTAAGTGCTCCAGATATAAACTAGACTTACCAGAAAATGTTAGGGCTTGTCTGTTTCTGTATAAGTGCATTTCTAATGGCTTAATAAGTCTTAATTATGGCCAAACAAACCCTCTGGCACTGAAAATTAACTCTTACAAATGTGGAGACTCATTCCTTCAAGCACATTCATTGTAGTTAATTATCATCTTTTTTTGAAAGGATAGCTACATCCCAATTTCATAAAATGCCGTAAGGTTACTTTTTTAAAAATATAATAATAAAAGTGGAAAACAGGAACATTCTCTTCATGAGTCACAAAAATAAATCAAAAACAGAAATTCTGGGCAACAGGAAATGTTCCAAATTCGAGTCTCACTAGTCTACATGGTGGAAAAACAGGCATCCAAAAAAATACTGCGGATGCTGGAACTCTGAAATAAAAACAGAAACTGCTGAAAATACTCAACAGATCTGGCAGCATCAATGGAGAGGGAAACAGTGAACATTTCTGGTGGATGACCTTTCCGGTTGTGACAAGTGTTCATTAACCTGAAACAATGGGCTGGCTAGGGACCCAGGTTTTAAAAATCGCAGTCCCAGAGGTCATCTCAGGATTGCGATGCCCCTGGGATAGATCTGAATTTTCAAAGGGCCGGTAGGGAGGGATACCTTAAGGAGCTGGTTAAGGGACACGTGCATTCATGATTGCAATTTTGAATTTTTACTTCAGTGAACCCGAACAACCTGGTGCACATGCACAGCTACTGGGCCATCAGAAACGTACACTCCATTTAATGAAAACTGACCTTTCCAGGACCTTCTTGCACAAGTTCCAGTGTTCGAATGTAATCCAACCCGCAGAGCCCCTTTCATCATCACAGACACTGCTGTCCCGCTAGGGAGCTGCCTGTTCCGCACAGTAAGGCAGCGGCAACCTCCAACACGGCTGCCACCTGCCTTTGTCACTGACGCCAAGCAAGTAGCTCCACCCTTCACAGAGGTGCTCAAAGCCTCTGATTGGGCACTAAGCTCACCTCTGGGCCAATGAGGCCACTTGAATTTAAAAGCACTGTTGCGAGAGCCACAGGCACAGGGTTGGGACCCAAAACTCAGTTGGGTGTGGGGGCTCCCGATCCCACTTCGAAAATCCGACCCATTAACTGTCCTTCTCTCCCCGCAGATGCTGCCTGGCCGGCTGAGTACTTACAGTATTTTCTGCTCCTGATTTTCTATCCATCAAAATGAATGAACCGCACATGCGATTCCCAGTTTAGGTGCCCGGTGGATGAGGCTCACAGTCAGAAGTGAGAACTGGAAGAGTTGCCCCTTAAATGTACTGGATGTGGTCACATCATGAAGTTTTAACCTGATCGTGTTAACTCGTCAGGCAATGGTCATTTAAGCAAGTGCATTAACTAGAGCAGTCCAAGAGAAAATCAGATTTCTGGCTTGGTTAAATAACTTGGTCGCATTCCAGCATCCAAATGTTTTTATTTGAACTGACGAGCCTTATAAGTTGATGCAAATCCAGATTTTTTGTAGTGTTTAAAGAGCTTGGAAGTATAAAATTTAGAATCTTAACAATAAGCTAAGATAAATTTGTGGCCAATATGACACATAAATTATCATAAACCCCCTTAATTTACAGTCACTTCCAGGCATATTTTCTGCGATGCTCTTATACAATGTTAGAAAATATGGTTTTCTTTGTTTTATTTAAGTGTGTGTCTAGTCACAGAGCCAAGCAATAGCCTTGTTGGTGGTTAGATGGAGTTCTTTAAGCCCGCCTCCAAGTTTGGTCAGTGGACAGCCCTCGCCAACGTGAGTCATTGTTGGGACTGCATCATTGCTGCAGCCTGGGTGGTCTTGGCGACCATGATGGCTGCACAGAGGCCTTGGCCGGTCCGAAATGGTTTTAAAAGGGCCCACCGTCGCCGTGGGAGATCAAATCCAGGTGGACGAGCAGTGGGGTCTACGATAAGAGAGTGGTTTCTGGTGGATGTTTCTTGTCAGTCCTCCTGCCACAGGTCCTTAGCTGTTACTCCTCAGTGTAGCGGCTTTAACCAAACGGGGTGGTGGGAGGGAAGGTGTACTGCTGGTGGGTTGGGGGAGTCATTGAATCGGGGCAGGCTTGGGATGGAGTGGAGCTTCTCCGGTAAGCTTGCCTGCTACAATTTCTCTCTGGTGTACAGGGTGTGTGTGCGGGGGGTGGGGGAGGGTGTGTGTGTGTGTGTGTGTGCGGGGTGGGGTGTGTGTGTGTGTGTGTGTGCGGGGGGGTGTGTGTGTGTGTGTGTGTGTGTGTGTGCGGGTGTGTGTGTGTGTGTGTGTGTGTGTGCGGGGGTGTGTGTATGTGTGTGTGTGCGCGGGCGTGTGTGTGTGTGTGTGTGTGTGTGCGGGGGGGGTGTGTGTGTGTGTGCGGGGGTGTGTGTGTGTGCGGGGGTGTGTGTGTGTGTGTGTGCGGGGGTGTGTGTGTGTGTGTGTGTGTGTGCGGGGGGGGTGTGTGTGTGTGTGTGTGCGGGACTGTGTGTGTGTGCGGGGGGGTGTGTGTGTGTGTGTGCGGGGATGTGTGTGTGTGTGTGCGGGGGTGTGTGTGTGTGGGGGGGGGGGTGTGTGTGTGTGTGTGTGTGTGTGTGTGTGTGTGTGTGTGAGTGTGTGTGTGTGTGTGTGTGGACAATGTTGCTCAGGACTGGGAGCCAGGGGTGGGTGGTGAGTTGATCGAAGGGTACCTGTGATGATGTGCATTGTTGAGTTGAAAATATGGAACAGCTCATGCCACCATGTGTGCCAGCTACCAATATCCAAGTCATTTTTCTTCTCATAGAATCTCAGAACAGTTACAGAACAGAAAGAGGCCAACTGGTCAATTGAGCCAATGCCAACTCTCTGCAAGAGTAACTCAGTTAATCCCACCCTTTTAATTCAGCCCTGCAAATTTTTTCCCTACTAATACTTACCTAATTCCCTTTTGAGGGAAAAGAAATCTTTTGTTTTCATGACTTGATGTAACCAAACAAAATATTGGGTTCAAAGAATGCAAACACATCATCCCTGAACCGAGTGTGGATGTTACATGAGGGTAACATGTAGTGGATAGTGGATGAACTAAAAAGAGGTGTATACAAAGTCACTCCGCACTAAACAGCCTGGTTATTAATAACAAATGTAAAAACTTACTTCACACAGAAGTACAACACAACTGGTCCTGACTTTTTCGGGAAATCATGTTCCAACACTCTGCGATCTAACTGTAGCCAACTGAAATGTGCGCTGGGCGAGGGAGAGAAAAGAGAGACAGCGTTAGTACAAGTTTTAACCCAGCCAGCAATGTCTGAATATAAAGAAACAGAACATCTCAACAGTTTAAAAAGCACAAGAAATGGTGGAGACACATAGCAGGTACCCCAGCATATGATGAGGTGGATTAGCAATCCAGCCGACCAATGGAAACTCAGGGAGCATCGTCTTCATCCACATGTAATTCGGTTCAATTTCTGTATTTTTCCTCTCAACGAGGACAGTAGTTTTAGTGGTACTTTTAACTTAGCACCCTTGGCAGTGGAATCCATTGGCCAGAATTTTATCATCCCTGGGTGGTGGGAATGGAAGTGGCGGGGGTGGGGGTGGAGGGGGCAGTGGAATAACGTGGAGCCGTGTTGGGAGAGCTCCCCAACTTTATCCCACCAGCGGAGAGGTTTCCCAGCAGGGGGTAGGAGACGGGCTGGGTGGGGATTGCCTGCCCTCTCTGAAGGAGGGGGTGTGGGGAGGTGCCATTGATTTGCACAGTTAAGGTTCCAGTGAGGGGCCATTAAGTGGGGGCTGCCGACATTTTGCCCGTGGTGGGACAGTCCTCTGTCACGTCCGGGAGGCGGCCTCCCTGCTATCGAAAGCCCCATCCCCCACAGAAGGGGCCAGGGCAGAGAAGGAATGCCCCAACAGCCTCTGCCAGCGGGGTTTCCCATCTGACCGATGAGGTATTTTACCCTCAGCCATCCAGAGTTTTCAATGACCTTTACCTCCGAGGTCTCCTATGTACCTCAGCAGTGTCCACCTCTCCCGGCTGGGCTGCTTAGGCTTCAGAGCTGCCAAACCTCTGATAGGTCACGCAGCATCGGGAGCCACCCGCCATCTTTAATTGGACAGAGAGCTCGGAGACGGAGAAAAAGGAGAACACATCTGGTAAAGTCGCCAAGCTGGATCTGTTGGTGACATCTGTGAGCTCAGGACACCGGACCTGACCTGATGTCCGGACCCTGAAACCCCTGGGGAAATCCAGCCCATTGACAGATTTTATCACCAGCAATCAATACTTCCAAATATAGAATTAAAATAATAAATTGTAATAGTAAATAATACTAAATTCCAGTTGGAAGCTGTGCTCCCAGTTCGTTAGGATCCCTTTGGTGTTGCTCGCCTATCAGACATGATTCATTCCCCACAAACAGTCGGACCCTGTCCCCACGCTGCTCCTGGCTCCTTTGGGGTTCAAAGTTCAAATTTCAAGATCTCAATTTCACCAAGTATGAAAGGGTCCCTGACACTTTTATAATGACAGCTGGCTGGCAGAGACAGAATGGACTCAAGATACCTGAACCTCCTAAAGATGGAAATACAATAAAGCATTATTCTTCTATGAACGATCAGTTTTAAATTGAGAAACCCAAGTGAAGAGAAAGAACGTCACCAAAAGTTCACTAAGGTCACCCACATCCATCTCCATAACATACCCCTGCCTCAGCTCATCTGCTGCTGAGACCCTCATCCATACCTTTGCTACCTCCAGACTTGACTATCCCAACACACTCCTGGCTGGCCTCCCACATTCTACCCTCCATAAACTGAGGTGATCCAAAACTCTGCTGTCCGTGTCCTCATTCACAACAAGTCCTGTTACCCTATCACCCCTCCCTGTGATCGCTGACTTGTCGGCTCCTGGTTAAGCAATGCCTCAATGCCATAACTCACCAAGGACTTGGGAACACCACCACCTGCAGGTTCCCCTCCTAGGCACACACCATCCTGATTGAAAAATATATTGGCTGTATCTTCACTGTCGCTGGGTCAAAACCCTGGAATTCCCTCTCTAAGCTTCTCCCCCTCCCTGCTCCCTTCCTTTCTTCCAGACACTCCTTAAAACCTACCCCTCTAACCAATCTTTTGGTTATCTGACCTAATATCTCTTTATGTGACTTGGTGTCGTCTTTTGTTTTATAACACTCCTGTGAAGCTGTTTGCGACATTTTACTGTGTTAAAGCAGCTGTTGACAGAAAGCTGGGCAAATCAGGAATGAAAGAACAGGTGGTGGCACATATGAGTTATACAAATCCGTAAACAGAGGAGGAAAGGAAAGAGGTGGGAGATGAATGCCACAGTTTAAATACAGGAAAGAAGGAGTTACAATAAATAAACAAAGTGCTTATGATTCAGCACATAGTCCATATCTTATTAGAAATACTGCGTCCACTCCCTGTTGAGAAACTTCAATTCCTCTGGTCAGTTTTTACATCGAAATTTAAAATCAAAAATGCTTATGAACATAGAAACATAGGAAATAGGAGCAGGAGTAGGCCATTCATCCCCTCGAGCCTGCTCCGCCATTCAATAAGATCATTCCTTCACTGTTGTTGGGCCAAAGTCCTGAAATTCCCTTCACCACAGCACTGTGGGTGTACCTCCAGTGGCTCAAGAAGGCAACTCACAACAATGTTCTCAAGGGTCATTAGGGATGGGCAATAAATGCTGGCCTTGTCAGCAACACCCACATCCTACGAATGATTAACAAAAAAATCACTGATCTTCTATCTCAACACCCACTTTCCACACTCTCCCCACATACCTTAACATCTTTAATATCTAAAAATCCATTGATCTTTGTCTTGAACATACTCAATGATTGAGCCTCCACAGCCCTCTGGGGTAGAGAACTCAATGATTCACCATCCTCTGACTGAAGAAATTCCTCTTTGTCTTGGTCCTACCTGGTCTACCTCTTCTTCTGAGACTGTGTCTCCTGGTTCTAGACGCCCCCCCTATCCTTCCTGCAGCTATCCTGTTGAGCCCTGTAAGAATTTTGTATGTTTCAATGAAATCGCCTCTCATTCTTCTAAACTCTAGAGATTACAGGCCCACTCTCCACAATCTCTCCTCACCGGACAATCCCAGAATGTAAACACATTGAATCACAGTGCAGAAGAGGCCCTTCGGCCCATCGAGTCTGCACCGACATGTGAGAAACACCTGACCTAACTACCTAATCCCATTTAGCAGCACTTGGCCCAGAGCCTTGAATGTTATGACGTGCCAAGTGCTCATCCAGGCGACGTGTAATGCAAATTCCCAAAGTGAACAATTGACATTCACGGTTTCTTGAAGAACCAACTGAATCACTCGAGATGATTTTTGACAAATTTATCATATTCGGAATAAGGTTTTAAACAAAAGATATGATTCAAAAAATTACACATTTCACAACAACATCACCAAAGTTTTCACCAAATTTAAAAAAAAACTCATATGAAGTGGGTGTTGCTGGTAAGGCCAGCATTTGTTGTCCATCTCTAATGCCCTTGAACTGAGCGGCTTGCTAGGCTTGTTCAGAGGGCAGTTAAGAGTCAATCACATTGCTGTGTGTCTGGAGTCACATGTAGACCAGACAAGGTAAAGGTGACATTAGTGAACCCGATGGGTTTTACAACAATTGATGATAGCTGTCATGTTAAGGAGACTCGCATTTTATTCCAGATTTATTAATTGAATTTAAATTCCAACAGCTGCTGTGGTGGGATTTGCATGTCTCCAGGGCTTCAATTTGATATTTTCTGCCTCACAGCAGTTGGAGAGAACTTTGAACCACATCTGTGTGATCGGAGCATGTGCAGTTGGCATAATTGCCCAGCATGCAGTGTGCATATCAACAGGAAAAGAACTGAGTGCTTTCAAAAAACTTTCATAGAAGTTGGGGATTAAACTGTCAACACTTTATTGGAGGCATGCCAGGGATTTCATTAAATTTAAGTAACAAATGCTGTTTTCTATTTTGAACCATTTAGACAAGAGTGGATCTGTGATCATGATTTCCCTGTTGATGGACAGAAAAGAAACGGCATTTTTAAAAAATAGAGATGAGATCGCTGTTGAAAATTCAATTACAAATTCTCTCCCCTGAACTATTGGTGAAGTTTAAGGCTTTTTATATTAAAAACTTTAATCAGTGCACAAGTGTTCAAGATTTTGATTAAGTCACTGCTGTTTACAGGGAATTTATCATTATTAAAAAGCGAATAAATCTGCAGTCTCTCTAATATTGCATTCACTCTTGGTGCACATTAGGAGAGTGTGCCAGGAAACTGCACCCTTGCAGCCTGCGATTTTCTATTCATTCACTTTAAGAAGCAGAAAATAAAGCCTCAGAGTCACCATGGTAACCACCACAGGAGATCTGTTGGTAATTAAATACGAATAAAACATATTACTTCATGGAAGAAAATAAATTCTCTGCAGCATCAATTTGGCAGCGGTCTTGTTTCCGATTGAGAGACTGTGATGCTAAATTTTTGAGTGCAGGGCTGAGAGAGTGCAGCATTCTTGTGGATGTGGTACTTTGGATAAGATGTTGAATGGAAGACCGGTCTCCTGTACAGGGCCAATGGCACTCCTTAAAAACGATTCGGCAGTTCTTGAGTACTGACCAACATCCCCCTCTCAACCAACATCAGCTGAACAAAACTAGTTGATCATTCATCTAATTGCAGTTTGTGGCACTTTGCTGTAGGCAAAATGACTACTGGGTTTTTGTACTTAACAGAGTACTTCAGTAATTAAGACAGCTAATGGATGCTGTCCTTTATTATGAGAGGAATTGAACATAAAAGTAAAGATGCTATGCTTCAGTTATACAGGACATTGGTGAGACCACATCTCAAATAACATGTGCAGTTTTGGTCTCCTTATTTAAGGAAAGATGTAAATGCCTTGGAGGCGGTTCAGAGGAGGTTTATTAGATTGATATCTGGAATGAATGGGTTGTCTTATGAGGAAAGGTTGGCCAGATTGGGCTTGTTTCTACTGGAGTTTAGAAGAGTGAGGGGTAACTTGACTGAAGTGTATAAAATCATGAACGGTATTGACAAGGTGGGTGTGGAAAGGATGTTTCCTCTTGTGGGTAAGTCCAGAACTAGGGGACGCTGTTTTAAAATTACTGGTCACCCCTTTTAGATAGAAATGAGGAGAATTTTTTCTGTCAGAACATTGGAATTCTCTGCTTCTGAAGGTAGGATCATTGAATATTTTTAAGGAAGAGGTAGATTGGTTCCCTTGCCTAATAAGAATCTAAGATTTTCAGGGGTAGATGGGAATGTGGAATTTGAAACACAAGCAGATCAGCCATGATCTTATTGAATGGAGGAGCAGGCTCGAGGGGCCGAGTGGCCTACTCCTGTTCCTATTTCATATGTTCGCAACTGGTAATGTATTAATTCATTACTACTAATGTTTTTAAACTATACTTCTAGCTTTTTATGATAAAGAAATAGGAAAGGGTTGTAGCTACTTCAATGGATTACTGTCTGCGTAAACTAGAGATTTACAGACTACATTTTAAGCTTGCTTGTCTGCAGTTTGTGCTCAGATCACTGGGTGATGCAATGGGTACCTCCACCTGCTCCAAGTATCACCTAGACATTAACTACAAGATAGATACAGATGACCTAACTTACTCATCCATGTAGAAACACCCTGTATCTTCCCACCCTCATTATAAGCAGTCCATGTCCAAATACAGCAAGACCTGGAAAATATCCAGGCTTGGGCTGATAAGTGGCAAATAACATTCATGCCACACCTGAGCCAGACAATGACCATCTCCAACAAGAGAGAATCTAACCATCGCCCCTTCACATTCAATGGTATTACCATCACTGAATCCCCCACTATCAACACCCTGGTGGTTACCATTGACCAGAAACTGAACTGGACTAGCCATATAAATACTGTGGCTACAAGAGCAGGTCAGAAGGTAGGAATCCTATAGCGAATAACTCACCTCTTGACTCCCCAAAGCCTGTCCACCATCTACAAGGCACAAGTCAGGAGTGTAAAGAAATACTCCTACTTGCCTGGATGAGTGCAGCTCCCACAACACTCAAGAAGCTTGACACCATCCAGGACAAAACAGCCCCGTTTGATTGGAACCCCATCCAGAAACATTCGGTCCCTCCACCACCGATGCACAGTGGCAGCAGTGTGTGTATCATCTACAAGATGCACTGCAGGAACTCACCTAGCTGCCTTAGACAGTACCTTCCAAACCCATGACCTCTACCATCTAGATGGACAAGGGCAGCAGACACATGGGAACACCACCACCTCGAAGTCCTCTCCAAGTCACTCACCATCCTGACTTGGAAATATATCGCCGTTCCTTCGTTGTCGCTGGGTCAAAAACGTGGAACTCCCTCCCTAACAGCACTGTGGGTGTACCTACACCACATGGACTGCAGCGGCTCAAGAAGGCAGCTCACCACCATCTTCTCAAGGGCAATGAGAGATGGGCAATAAATGCTGTCCTGGCCAGTGAAGCCCACATCCCATCAATGAATAAAAAAAACTGTTTAGCATTGAAGTGACTGTGTGTGCCTCTACTTCCTTTAGCAATCATTCAGCTCCTACTTTTGGAACTCCCTCCATGGTTTACTCCCTTTGTCACTCTCTCCCCCTTTAAAAATCTTCCTGAAATCTCTGTCTGATTTCATCTTCAGCCAAAATCTTGTCCTCCTTGTCCTGGCACCAACTCTCACACAGTTCTCTGTGAACTGTCTTGGGAACTTTCTCTTTGCAATAAAACGCACAAAATGAAGGCAATTTGTTGTGTATTCCGGAGTTTTGAACTCTGTTATCCAATAGTCCATCCAGGTTTTAATCGTTGTATGTGTGAAGTACTTGTTGACATCAGTCCTGAATTTTTCTTTAATTAATTTGATAATCGGCCTATATTAGTCTCTTGTTCAAAGTCTCCTGGTTGAAACAATCATAATTGGGGGATTAATTGTCAATAGTGAAGCCTATTTAACAACGTACTAACTATAATTCATTCACTTCTCCCTCATTCTCACACTCCCTCTTCACCTTCACTGTCTGTCTTTCTCTATTCCTCAGTCTCTCTTTCCCTCATTCTCTCTCTCCATAATCCCCTCACTCTCCCTCCCTCAGACCCTCCCACATTCTCTCTCGTTCCTTTTCCCTCATTTTCACTCACTGCCTCTCTTCCTCTCTCTCACCCTCCCCCCCCCACCCATCCGTCTTAATATCTCCTTCTCGGCGTCTCCCTCAATCACACCCTCCCGTCTTCTCTCTTACTCCCTCTCCCTCGCTTTCGCATGCTGTCTCATTCACTCTGATTGTCTCTCTCTCTCTCTCTCTCCTTTCCTCATTCACACTCACTCCCTCTCCCTCACACTGCCTCCCTCTCGCCATCCCTTTCAGTGTCTCCTCCACACGCTCTCTCCTTGTGTCTATTTTTAAAAATTTGTTCGTGGGATGTGGGCTTCGCTGGCTAGGCCCAGCATTTATTGCCCATCTCTCATTGTCCTTGAGAAGGTGATGGTGAGCTGCCTTCTTGAACTGCTGTAGTCCATGTGGTGTAGGTACACCCACAGTGCTGTTAGGAAGGGAGTTCCAGGATTTTGACCCAGTGACAGTGAAGGAACGGTGATATATTTCCAAGTCAGGATGGTAAATGGCTTGGAGGGGAACTTCCAGGTGGCGGTGTTCCCATGTATCTGCTCCCCTTGTCCTTCTAGGTAGTAGTGGTTGTGAGTTAGGAAGGTGCTGCCGAAGGAGCCTTGGTGAACTCCTGCTGTGCTCTCCGTTCTCCTCCTCACTCTTCATTCCCTTTCCTTCACTCTTTTTCTCTCCCCTCCGCCTTCCTTCCCGCCACCCCCCCCCAACTCCCTCCTCTACTTTCTCCTCCCTTCGTTCTTGCTTAGCATGTTTTTGTTGAAATTCCTTTGTTCAGATGATAACATTCAAAGAGCTGAATTTCAGAGGGTTAAACGTTTTAACATTGGGATTGATACTAAGTCAATGGTTAGAATTTTCCAGCCCACTCCGCAGCAGATTCCCTCACACTGGGGTTGGAGAGCCACTGGAATCTCTGTTCACATCAGTGGGACCGGACAATCCCACTGTTGTGTGAGGAGCTGGAAAATTCCAGCCAACGTCTTGCTGCTAGTGCCAGCACATTCGCCTGCGCAATGCAGTGTGATTGTCCCTTCAGAGCTTATTAAGCAATGATTTTGCACTTCTAATTAAAAGGATCGAAAATCTAATTACAAAACCCTACTTTATTCTACCAGGTCCAACTAATATTAAGATCAGAGCGCTGGTGAGAAATGCACTGAGCAAAGAATATCCTGGTGTTAATTCAAAGTGAGTGGTGTGAAAGCACCTTCACTGTGGAATATGTTTTCTAGTTAGTTAGCAATTGAAGGTGGTTTTGCCTAAATCTTCACCTCACCATGAACTCCCATACACTTGTGTAAATGTTGCCACTGACAATGTCTCTCAATTGACATTCATGAGTGGAAGGGAAGCTGTTGGTGACAAGGCGTGTATGTGACTGACATCAGCTGGAGTGACCATTTAGGAAATTTCAGACTCTGAAGGTACCTGGTGTATTCTGAAGTTGCACCTTTGGGGTTGTCACCTTTCTGGTTTTGGCTGAATGTGCCGGAGGTTTCTAAAATATAAGGGCAGAGGCCAGTTGGCAAACCTCCCCATTTGGATGCTTGCTGAGGTCAGTTAACACAGCAAAAGGCTAACTTGGGATCTTGCTGTTCAGGGTGGTTCAGTTCCTTTTGTACCTTCTGCCCCTGATTTTGCGATAGGAACAATGCTGAGACTTATAGCGCTTACAGTTATAATGGAGAAAATCTGATGGTAATTAAGCGTGCAAATCCGGACACAGCTGTCAGGAGTTGCTCCTCCATAGGGTGCATGTTCCAGTTTTCAATGATAGACTCAGCACTGATATCACTCTAACAGTGTGAACTTGCTATACCTATCCAACTGTCCGCACCATAATCATCATAAAAAGTTAGGGCTGGTGCATTCAAGGGGAAATGAATTTTTCATGGTGTGATAGCTTATAATCACCACCAACGAACCACCCTGGCCCTGAAAATTTAACAAGTGTAGAATCTCATTCCTTCAGAAGAAAATTAGTGAGAAAGCTTTAAAATAAATATTTTTTTATTTTCCCTGCCTGTGTCTTCTATTTCTCTCTTTTAATCCCATCCATCTTTATTTCACTTTCTGACTACCTATGGTTCTCAAACTGGGATCCACAGATCCCTGGGGGTCTGTGATGCACCACTGGCCTTAAGGGTGGGTGATGTGGTGAGGGCTCTGTGGTCAACAGTAAGTATGTGAGTGGCAGTTGGAGGTAGGTCTGTTCCTCTAGTACTCCAGCTCTCCCCATGCTTCTGCTCTCTCCATGTTCCTGCATTCTTCATTCCCCTTTTCTCTCCCTGTTACTATGTTCTTTGTTCTCCTGGTCCCTCCACGCTCCTGCTCTCTCCAAGCTGTACTTCCCCAGTGCTCCTGCTCTCTCCCCCTACTCCACGAGTGCTTTCTCTGCGATCTGCTTTCCCCCGGCCCATGCTGCTGCTCTCCCCATGCTCATACTCTCTCCACGCTGTTCTTCACCAGTCTTCATGCTCTGCTCTCCCTGGGCCCATATTCCCACTGGATTTTTGTTTTCTCTGTGTTCCTGTTCTCTCCAGGTTCTTGCCAAGTACAGGCAGACTCTACAGTGAGTATCAGAAGGTGTTATAATTGAGGTTGTGGGCCCATGATGACTAACCATTTGAACAAGGGTTGGTCAACTAAATAAGTTGGTGAATCACCGTTTTACATGACTTAAATCTAATTTATGCTTCCTGCTTCATTCTTAATGGTTTAGGCTCTGCGGAATGATTTTAATGTAGGCAGGGGAGGGCCTGATGTCTACTACCAAAACTGATGAGACCCCAGTCGACTGGATCTCCAGGGCCCTGAAGAAATTAAGTCCCTAATTGGCAGTGGGAATCCTGTTCCCGGGGCTCCCAGCTCTACAGGGGACATTTAATTCCAGGACTTACCCCAGTGGGGCAGAAGCCCCGCCCCTGAGAGCTGTCAGCCAATCAGAGGCCTGCAGCTCTCCATTACTGGCAGCAGCACCATAAAGGGGTGGCCACTGCTCGTAATAAACTTGGGCCTTCACCAAGGATCATCATTAGATCCTGCAGAAAGGCAAGGGAGGGCGGAATGGGGATCGATGGAATGGGAGTCACCGGTAACAGGATAGTGGGGGGAAGGGGTCAGGGGAAAGGGCAGAAAGGTGGCTTCTCAGTAGCCTTCCCAATGCCGGGTCCCTCGATTGGGCATGAAGTGCCTTTGAATGAAGGTTCCCCTCAGGGAGCCCACAGCCACCTGCACAGCAGGTCCCCTGTTGGCTGATGACCAGTGGTGGTGAGATGAGGCCCTCAAGTGGGATTAATTGTGCAGTTAAAGGTCCCAAGTGGTGTCCAGGCAGAAAGGCCACCCCCAGGCTTAAAATCGAGGGGAGGTGGCGGGATTCCCCATGCCGCACCCGATCGAACCTGCCCCCTGCCTCACAGCTTACCTCCGCCCTGTGAGTCTCAAGTGAGGATCCTCCAATTGGCTCAGAGATGCCGCAGGTCCCCTGTAAAGAGCATTCCGCTGGATCCGCTGCCAAATTAAAGGGAAATTACCCTGCGAGGCCCTCACAAACTCTGTGGACCGCTGCTGGCACAGTGAACAACGAGCACTGTCCTTTCACCACCGGCTGCAAAATCTGGCCCATCATGTTTTCAGAGCAACTATTCTGTTTTCTAAAATGCGGCTCATTAATATTTTCAGCGTACAGCGACGTTACTATCCTGTTTCTGGCACTTTGGCCTAGCCCCACGAGGCACGAGTTCTGAAAGACTCTCCTGTGCCAGCTGCTCTGCTTTGAGGCTCCCAAGCGCTTATTCTCCCACAGTGACCCAGCGGGTATTGTCGGACTCAAAGTGCTACTTTTGCCAGGAATGGCTGTTCATAAAAGGGGTTTTTGTTGGGATTTTCTTCAAAATGGGTGACGTTTCTCTGCAGCCTGGCCTCTGTGTTGCCAAGTTTCAATTGGCACAACAGAATCGGGGCGAAATAGCCCAATCTTTGTCTCTTTTACAGAACAAAAATCACTGCAAGAATGAGCCGGTTCTGTAATAAAAGCAACAAGAGCTGATAATGCACAGCAAGTCCGACAGAACTTGGAAAAAGGAAAGATAATATTTTGGGTTGAGATCTTTGATCAGTCTCTTTCCAAAATATTAATCTGTCTATTCCCCTTCTCAGTTGTTGACTGGCCTGCTGTTTTCTGTTTGTATTTCAGGCTTCAGGACTTTCATTGAATGGTTACAGCACAGCAGGAGACCATTCAGCCCATCATGTCCATGCTGCCCTCCGTAAGGGCAACTCAGTTAGTCCCACTCCCATGCCTTTTCCGCATTGCCCTGCAGATCTTTTACCTTCAGGTAATTATCCAATTCCGGTTCTGTATTTGTGAACAATATTGACTTTAGAGAAATGTGACACACAGGTTGGAAAGCTGTGCAAACAGAATCTACTTCAAGGACTCTGAAAACTGGACTTGATTAAATTGGTGTGACCTTATTCCTTGCAACGACACATCTCTTGTATATTCAAGTCTCTGATTGGTAATCACAGCCCTATTGTTACGAATGCTGGACTATTCAGATGGTTACATTTTAAACTGTCTCCTTTAATTCAAGATAAAAAGCAATAGTTTGGAGAGGGGGATGTGACCTCCTATGAAATCTGTCTAGAGACAAGCCCACGTGACCTGCTTGTTACGGAGACAGAAACTCAAATCAAAACTTATTGAAAGGAAGGGGCAATTTTTAACACCTTGACACAAGGAAGGAAGTAGCTGGCTTTACTGCCTACAGACTCACAGACCCTCAGAGTCAGTCAAAGGGAGATTTTCAGGAAGAAGACCCCCAATAGCTGCTTCTACACTGAGCAGAGGAAAAGGACTGTTTTTGGGGTAATCACCAAGTAGAGTGCTGGTGAGGATGGATTCCTGGTTCAAACAACAGAGGCTTGTGGACAGTTAAAAACCAAAGAGTCATTAGAGGGTGCCTTGCTACTGGAAGTTCATTTGATCATGTTCAGGGGAATGAGTGAAGGGGTCTTTGTTTAAAAGGACATTGGAAGATTACCCCTGTTGAGGCAGGGAGAGGAGGTCTTGTTAACATCGGAAGGAGCTTTGGACTTTAAACACAAAGCTACGTTTCTGTGGAGAGTGTGGTGTAATGTATAAACATGGTGTGGGGTTTTGGATTGTTTTAAGAAGTTACTAAGGAATGCCTTTACTGGAGTTTACTATATTAGTTGCCTACTAAGTAATTTTTAGCCAATGTTGATTTTAGGGTGTTTTGTTCCAGTAAGTGTTTTAAAAAGTGAAATCTTGTGCGATTTTTTTTTGTGTTAGAAACTGGGAAATTCATATCGCTGTTTAAGAGTTCTTGGTTTCCGTGGGGCTGTAACATTATTCAAAATACAATGTATGCTCCCACTTTCTTACCTGGGAACTGAACAGAGAAAGTCGGGAGTTGGGAGAACAGCCCTTTGAGCTGCTGAAGAAATTGAGTTAAAAAAAAACAATTGTGACATCGCAGGAAACTAGTAAGTTGATTGGCCGGTAAGTGCTTGGTGTAAGGGACAGTGTATTATTTGCCAGATTAGGACACAAAAGGTAAGGTCAATCCATAAATAAAAAGAACTAAAGTTAAAATAAAATAAAAATAAGTATAAAATAAAATAGTTAAATTAAGTGTGAAATAAAATAATTAAAACAAATGCCCAACACACATACCAGTGTGATTAAGAATTGTAAAACCTTTAGTTTTATTTGTGGGTGGTACCAGCAATGAGTAAGCACAGTAAGTTGCAGTATATATAGGAATTATCCTAAATTAATTAAGAAAGTAACTAAATAACATAAGCAAGAAAGGCAGGACAGGTGTTGTGTTGCAGCTGTGGAATGTGGGAGCTCTTGGACATGAAGGCGATCCAGGGCAAACACATTTGTGGGAAGTGCAAGCAGCTAAAGGGATTCCGGATCAGGGTTATTGATCTAGAAGCTGAACTGCAGACACTGCGCAACATAAAGGAGGGGGACAAATACCTGGACACTTTGCTCCAGAAGATGGTCACACCTTCTAGAATAGGGTCGTCTATTTTGATCAGCACTGAGGGACAGGAGGATATGGCTGTTACTGAGGCAGATAAAGGGACTGAACAGACAGGAGTGGAGGAGCCTCAGACTTTGCACTTTGTCCAACCCATCTCCTACACCTCTACCCTCACCCCTTCCACTCCTTCCCAGAACCATGATAGGATTCCCCTTGTCCTCACTTTTCACCCACCAGCCTCAGCATTCAAAGGATCATCCTCTGCCACTTCTGCCAACTCCAGCATGATGCTACTACCAAATACATCTTCCTTTCATCCCCAAAGTCAGCACTCCATAAGGATCATTCCTTCCATGACACCCTGGTCCACTCTTCCATCACCCACAAATCCTCATCCCCTTCCCACGGCACCTTCCCATGTAATCACTGAAGGTGCAGCACCTGCCCCTTTACCTCCTCACCATCCAAAGCCCCAAACACTCCTTTCAGGTGAAGCAGCACTTCACTTGCACCTCCTTTAATTTGGTCTACTGCATTCGCTGTTCCCAATGAAGTCTCCTCTATATTGGAGAGACCAAATACAGACTGGGTGACCACTTTGCAGAACACCTTCGGTCTGTCCGCAAGCATTACCCAGACCTCCCTGTCGCTTGCCATTTCAAAACTCCACCCTGCTCTCATGCCCACATGTCCGTCCTTGGCCTGCTGCATTGTTCCAGTGAAGCTCAACACAAACTGGAGGAACAGCACCTCATCTTCTGATCAGGCACTTCACTGCATTCCGGACTGAATATTGAGTTCAACAACTTCAGACCATGAACTCCCTCCTCTATCTTGACCCAGTTTTTAAATCCAATTTTTATTTATTTATTTTTTAATTTACATTTTATTTTATTGTTTTATTTATTTGTTCATTTTTTAAATCCTTTTTCCCCAAACTCCCCACTACCCCCCCAACAGGGTCATCTGTCACTTGTTCTATGTTCTATATTCACAGAGTGCCGACCCTAGTTCACTAATAACACATTTTACTATCTTACCTTTATGCCAGTGTCAGTACCTCCTTTACTCTTTACCATTACCATCAACACTCCCTTTGTCTTGTGTCCATGACATCTGTCAATCTCTCCTTAGCTTCCACCCTCTTTTAAACAGTATAAAATCCATCACATTTCTAGTTCTCTTTAGTTCTGAAGAAGAATCATATGTACTCAAAACGTTAACTCTGTTTCTCTCTCCACAGATGCTGCCAGATGTGCTGAGTATTTCCAGCGTTTTCAGTTTTTGTAGAAGTAAGGGTCTTAAGCTTCAGTTCTACAGAGCATTGGTGAGACCTCACCTCAAATACTGTGTGCAGCTTTGGTCTCCTTATTTAAGGAAGGATGTAAATGTGTTGGAGGTGGTTCAGAGGAGGTTTTACTAGATTGATACCTGGAATGAATGAGTTGTCTTATCAGGAAAGGTTAGAGAGACTGGGTTTGTTTCCACTGGAGTTGAGAAGAGTGAGGGGTGACTTGATTGAAGTCTATAAGATCCTGAATGGTCTTGACAAGGTGGACGCAGAAATTATGTTTCCTGTTGTGGGTGAGTCCAGAACTAGGGGGCACTGTTTTAAAATTAGGGGTTGCCCTTTTAGGACAGAGATGAGGAGAACTGTTTTCTCTCAGAGGGTCTGCCTTAGGAGGCGGTGGAGGTGGGGGTCATTGAATACCTTGAAGATGGAGGTAGACAGATTCTTGTTAGGCAAGAGGATCAAAGGTTATTGGGGGTAGATGGGAACGTGGAATTAGTAATACAAACAGGTCAGCCATGGTCTTATTGAATGGCGGAACAGGTTCGACAGGCAAAATGGTCTGCTACTGCTTCTATTTTGTATGTTCGTATGTACGTCACCTGATCACTAAGGGAGTGCAGTGTTTTCATGCACTTATATCTTCAGTATCTGCTGTATCTGTAGCTGGTGGGGAGACTGCTCTTTACAATAGTCACATGCATTGGGCTTAAAAACAAGGGTACTGGCTGCAAACTGAAGAAGCCTCAAGTGGATCCTCTAGTTTGGACTAAATTAGAAATCCAGTGGCTGGGAAGAAGCTGAGAATCCTTTGCATGTCACAGCTGGTTCCCTTCTTCCCCTGGTGTAAGAGTTAACCCTCCTTTACTCCCTGTCCAGCCCCCTCTCTATGCTCTGTTTCCATTCCCCTTCTCCTACCCCACTCCCTCTTCCCTGTCCCCCTCCACCATCTTCTCCAATGTTTCTTTTTGTCTAGCCTCACTGCCTCTTCCTCTGCCTCCTGTATCCTCTTCCCTTCTCTATTCACTCATCTTTGGTCTAATTGTGGCCCACCTTACGACCATGATTGTCCCGAATGCTGCAATGGGCCTCGACTCCCAGTGATCAATGCTACGAGACACCGACCATTGTAAAAATAAATCTTTGTCTCTGCAATGCCACTGAAAAAGATCTAGAGATGATGGTGAACTAAGTTTTCACCATGTCCAGCTATTTGTGGAATAGTAATCAAATGTTGCTACTGCTAAATCAGTAGATTAGATCAAAGGATATCATATGCTGCCAACATACAGTAATGGCACCAGACTGAACCTGGGGTACTCCAGGGACACAGGAGGAATATTCAAACATTGGAGCAGTCCAGTGAAGAGCAAAAAGTTCAATGTCAGAGAGTTGAAGCAAGAGGAGAAACTGGGGAACCTTTAGGTCTTCAACTTTGAAAGGAGACGTCTGAGATGCCTCCACAGAGAGGTAGAAAACATTAAACACCACAGAAGAAATAAATCTGAAACACCACTTCAAAGGTAGATCCACACAGAATGACAAGGCTGCTTAGCGGCGAAGTGGATAAAGGCAAATTTCAGACTCCTCCAAGGAGAAAGGTTATTATTTGAACTCGGAATGGTCTGTGTGATGGATAGCAGGTGGATTCTGTGTTGGGGTTTGTAGGTTTTTCCAAGTGGTTGATGTATGGTTGATGTTAGGCGTGTTAGATGGTCTTCCTCTTTCATATCAATCATGTGACGAGGTGACTCTGCAATATCTTTAGGGCATAGCTGTGGGGTTATTTACAGTAAATTTAGCGTCGGACTGTTTTATGCTGATAAGGGACATTAACCCATGCAAAGCACAATGTCTTATTTTACTGCTAAGATGGAGCTAAGTTTAAGATGGCCTGCCCATTAAGGCTAAAGGAAATATAAAATAAAAACAGAAAATGCTGGAAGATCTCAGCAGGTCGGGCAGCATCTGTGGAGAGAGAGAGACAGAGTTAACATTTCGAGTCCGTATGACTCTTCCTCAGAGTTAAAGTTGAAGAAGGGTCATACGGACTCGAAACGTTAACTCTGTCTCTCTCTCTCTCCACAGATGCTGCCCGACCTGCTGAGCTTTTCCAGCACTTTCTGTTTTTTATTTCGTGTTTCCGGCTTCCGCAGCATTTTTCCTTTTACCCAAGACTAAAATAAAGTCTACTTAATGGAAATAAGCAGAAGCCAATCAGGAGTTATTTGCCATGGGTGACTGAAGTGGTCAGATTGTGATATGTTTGTAAATTTCTGGCTCTGGGTTAATCTGTGAATCCCCTTCACTAGCCCGTAAATAACTCAGTCATTAACTCGCTGCTTTTCTTTCTCTTTGATGTTTTCTGTGATGTTTGAAATTCCAAAGAACATTTCCTTCGGATAGAAAGATTCAAGATAAATAAATATACGTATAAAAAATACAGACATCTAACCTTCTGACTCCGGTGCAGTAACAACACGTTAGCTTAACAAATGCCTTTAAAGGTTTCAGTAAAAATCAAAATCTTGGCAATATGACGCAAGGGCAAAAAAATTGCCCAGCCGGTCAGGCAAGATAAGCAGATTTTTGAAGTAGACGAATGTTTGGACTCTTAGGGAATATAGGGATATGGGGAGCAGGAGGGTGAATGGAGTTGGAGCCCAAGATCAGTCATGATTGTATTGAATGGTGGGGCAGGTTCAAGAGGCCATGCGGCCTACTCGTGCTCCCATTTCTTGTGGTTCCTGTACCTGTGCAGCGGGCAGGCACTATGCGGCTGGCTGACTGTTCCAGATGTTGAAGTTTGGTTTTGCAAGATCCCAGCTTCAAACCTGGTCAAGGCTGAGTGAGCTGCCCTCAGCCAGTGTAACATTAAACTATGGGTTAAGGGGAGGGTGACAAGGGGAGGAGAGATCAGCGAGAGCCTCTGCTCTTGAGCACAGTCCAATGCTCCCGGTTGGGAAATGGTCATTAGCGGCAGAGGTTAGCCGAAGGCACTACTTGAACACAGCTTTAAACAGCTTCTCAGCACTCACCATTGCAACTTAAACATGAAGATTATGCCTCTTGGGATGGAAGTGTCACCAATATCACACTGGGAATCAGTCCCTTTCGCAGGGCACAAGTCAACAAGAGCAAAGTTTAGCTTGCAATCATATGCGTTTTAGACCAGAAAAACTAATCTAGCATTTAAATTAAATGTTAAATCAAACTCTGGATTCCAGTGCAATGTTTTAAGACAGCACTTCACACCTAGATGGTATTATATTGAACTGGGGGCTGTGACTCCATCTGTACCAGCCTCGCATCATTTTTCACAATGTACAACAGTAACAGCTGGCCTTTGTTAGGTTTTAAGTGCAGGGTACAGTGACGTGAAACAAGCTGCATTTACTTAAACTCCCACAGGAAACGTGTACAGTATAATTTCCATGGTACCCGTGCAATTTCAAATAACAGATTCCACTGTGCGACATGGAAATTAGGCTTTGCAAACATTTATTTAATTTGCTAAGAATGTCAACACAGGCTGTACGGTACATTGTTTGATTAACAGTGAGGCATAAGCAATTAATGTTTTTCAACAGTGCTCCGATAGCTTCTTACAGAACCATATATTTTCATAATTTTACACTTAAGTCTTAGCTTTTGTGGCTAATACGTCTTTGCTAGTGACAACAAAAGTCCTCTCATTTATGACTGGGGTATAATTGTGTGTGCTATTGTTTGTGGTCAGAGTCAGTAAACAGCACTCCCTGTAAATAAATGTTCTGCAGGGTGTAGAGCTGAATCATAGAAAGATCCTGAGGTTGACAGAGTCACTAAAAAGGAGGCCATTTGGCCCGTCAAGTCTGCACTAGCTCTTCTGAAGAGCAAAAACAGAAACAGAAACACCTGGAAAAACTCAGCAGGTCTGGCAGCATTGGCGGAGAAGAGCACAGTTGATGTTTCGAGTCCTCAAGACCCTTCAATACAAAAACAGAATTACCTGGAAAAACTCAGCAGGTCTGGCAGCATCGGCGGAGAAGAAAAGAGTTGACGTTTCGAGTCCTCATGACCCTTCGACAGAACTGAGTTCTGAGTCATGAGGACTCGAAACGTCAACTCTTTTCTTCTCCGCCGATGCTGCCAGACCTGCTGAGTTTTTCCAGGTAATTCTGTTTTTGTTTTGGATTTCCAGCATCCGCAGTTTTTTGTTTTTATGTTTTGACCCTTCAATAGTCTGTTTTTCCAGGTATTTCTGTTTCTGTTTTTGTTTTGGATTTCCAGCATCCGCAGTTCTTTGCTTTCATCTTCTGAAGAGCAATCTAGTTAATCCCACTCCCTGCTATTTCCCATAATCCCGAAATTCTTTCCCCTCCAAGTATTCTGAAGTACTATTTCAGGCAACACATTCTAAATCCTAGCCACTTGGATGTCCTGATCTTTCCCCCTTTCCCTGCCTCTGTACTTGCTTAAAGCCTCTCACATCTCTAACTTTCTCCCTGTCCTGTTGAAGAGTCATCGACCTGAAACGCTAACTCTGTTTCTTTTTCTAATGATGCTGCCTGACCTGCTGAGTATTTCCAGCACTTTCTTTACAGCATGTCATCAACTAGCATACTGGTATTCCATACCAGCTATCCTCTGAACGAGTGCAGGAAAAAAGACACCTTAAAGAAATGCAGCGCAGATTTCCTTGTGTACAACATGCAGATCAAACCACACCTACTCATCTGGATTAAAGCACTAAATTAAGAATTAATAACATCCATCAGTTCTGTCCAATCATGACAGGCATTTTTTTTTTCACTCATTCATGGACATCACTGGCTAGGCCAACATTTATTCCCTAAGTATCCTTGTCCAGAAGGCGTTTTAAGAGCCAGCCACATTGCTGTGGGTCTGGAGTCACATGTAGGCCAGAGCAGGGAAGGACAGCAGGTTTCCTTCCTTAAAGGAACCAGATGGGCTTTTGTGACAATCGGCGATGGTTTCAAGGTCATCATTAGACTTTCAATTCCAGAGTTTTATTGGATTCAAATTCCACCATCTGCTGTGACAGGATTCAAACCCCGGTCCCCAGAGCATTACCCTGGGTCTCTGGATTACTAGTCCAGCGACAATACCAGTACCCCATCACGTCCCCGCCATGGCTCCCAAATCAATGCCACTATGAAGCAAATTGAAGGAAGGATCACCAAGAACAATCCAAAATCATATCATGAATTTTATGTGTGTGTCCCTCCACACCCCACCACAGTATTGAAGGCATGTTCACCTAGAATGAAGTGGGTGGCCAGCCTTCTCACCCACCCCCAAACTAAGGCATCAGCCAGCCTGCCCAACCTTAGGCCTGTTGAAGCCCTTACCGGGACAATTAACGGCAACTTCAGGACCTGAGTCCACCTCCGCCCTTATCATACATGCGGCTGGGAAGATGGAAGGAGGGTGACTGGTCTGGCAGGTTTCACTGCGTAGGCTAAAGGCGGGCAGGAAGGGGGGGGATACCACCTTTGGGTGGGGGGGGGGGGGGGTGCTCTGTGCCCATTGAGGGCACTCCCCCAAGATGGTACACCTGCCCTTGTGCCTGCCCCCCATCCTCTAAAACCTGAGCCCTCACCCCTTTCCACCCCCTTGATGCGGTTACAAAAACCTGCCTGGCCAAAATGCCTGGACTTACCTTGTCCTGGGGACATCCTCAGTTCTCCTCAGGACCCCCTGTGGTCCCAGCTGTGTCCACGACTGTGTTGTGGTGCCACTGGGACTGCAGAGTGACCGGCCAATCTCCAGGGCTGGATTTCCTGTCCTGGGGGGCATAACTCCCACTCTTACCTCATTAAGGCCGCACCCAGCGTATTATCGCTCTGGCAGCGGAAATTGCGAGGTGCTGACCGACTTTTCAATCGGAGGAAAGGGGGGGGTGGGGAGCAGTGAGGATTTAGTCGCCCCCGTAAATTCACCCCCTCCTTTCAGATTCACTTTGATGTGTGTCATCAGGGGCAGGCAAACAAACAGAAAATACTAATTATTCAAGACAGAGAGAACGCTCTGAATGAAGTAATATATTCTCTAATGGGGCATTGTAGGTGTAATAAACTTGGTGTACAGGACAGGTTTCTCACTTGAAACAGTTAACTTTATTTACAGAGCTGTTGAAGAAGCTACGAGCTTGAACCAGGTCCATGACTAGAAAGCTCTGTCCCTAAGATTACCCGCACTTAGGGCTGATTCATCAGTACAATCATGTGTTCCCCAAACAGTGGGAAAGGTGTTTTTCTTACAATCATTATATTCGTCTCCCTTTAATATTTTTACATTTCTTATTTACAAGAATATCTTAATCCATAACATATACATATATACACAGGTCATGCAATTATAGCTTAAGTCTCTGAGGTGGCTTTCTAACTGGGTTAGAGCAACGTAGCTCTACGACTTGAGATTCTCCCACTGGATCGACATGTTCAGGAGCTGCAGCATCAGGGATATCCTTAAGCAATGGCAGTTCAGAATTATTTAATTCAACAGAGACATAGGGTGTGTCTATTCTAGGTCCATCTGGCACCTCAAGGATTAAAGGCTCAACATCAATTACAGGCGGAATAGCTGGTTGTTGTAATGTCTCTCTGCTCTTTAGATGATCCACGTGTTTTTGAACAATCCGGTTTTCCACTTCTACTTGTTGTGACAAAGGTCCAGTTTCAAAGATAATTATACCAGGAACCCAACTAGTTCCATTTCTAAAATTTAATTCGAAAACTCTGTCTTCCAAAGTAAATCTTTGAGCTTTGCTATGAATGTCAAGATTCACTTTCTGACTACTCTGGTTCTTCTCTACCCTCCCCTCTAAGTTAGGAAACATCAGACTCAACCTTGTACGAAGGCAGCATTTCAACAGTAATTCAGACAGTGTTGAACCCATAGTTGCAGGAGGAGTCATGCGATAGCTCAGCAGAAATTGCGAAATTCGGGTTTCTAATGTTCCTTTGGATAACTTCTTCATTCATGTTTTAAAAGTTTGCACTGCTCTTTCTGCTAACCCATTGAAAGAGGGATGATATGCTATTTTAAAACGATTAATTCCACTTAAGCTCATGAATCTCTGAAATTCCGAACTAGTGAAGGCGATACCATTATCTGAAACAATGACTTCTGGTAAGCCATGTAGACTAAAACATTGATGCAGCTTTTCAGCAGTTGCACACGATGTTGGTGGTCTCACTTCATAAACATCCATCCACGCTCTACTCCTCAACTCCCTCCCACGGCACCTACCCATGTGACCGCAGAAGATGCAACACCTGCCCCTTCACTTCCTCTCTCCTCACTGTCCAAGGGCCCAAACACTCCTTTCAAGTGAAGCAGCATTTCACTTGTATTTCCCCCAACTTAGTCTACTGCATTCGTTGCTCCCAATGTGGTCTCCTCTACATTGGAGAGACCAAACGCAGACTGGGTGACCGCTTTGCAGAACACCTTCGGTCTATCCGCAAGAATGACCCAAACCTCCCTGTCGCTTGCCCTTTCAACATTCCACCCTGCTCTCTTGCCCACATGTCCGTCCTTGGCCTGCTGCATTGTTCCAGTGAAGCTCAACGCAAATTGGAGGAACAGCACCTCATCTTCCGATTAGGCACTTTACAGCCTTCCAGACTGAACATTGAGTTCAACAATTTTAGATCATGAACTCTCTCCTCCATCCCCACCCCACCTCCCATTTCTTCCCCATCCTTTTAGTTTTTTCCAATAATTTATATATATTTTTCTTTTCCCACCTATTTCCATTATTTTTAAATGTATTTCCACCCATTGTTTATTTCTACCTTTTAGTATTCCCTCACGCCCACTAGAGCTATCTGTACCTTATCTGTCCTTTCTTCTACTCTTAATTAGCACATTCCTTTAGATAATATCACCACCTTCAACACCTCTTTGTTCTTTTGTCTGTGACATCTTTTGGTTATCTCCACCTATCACTGCTTGCTTGTCCCAACAAACCCCAACCCCCACCTCCCCCTTAAACCAGCTTATATTTCACCCCTTTCCTATTTTTACTTAGTTCTGTTGAAGGGTCATGAGGACTCGAAACGTTAACTGTGCTCTTCTCCGCCGATGCTGCCAGACCTGCTGAGTTTTTCTAGGTATTTCTGTTTCTGTTTTTGTGGTGAATAACCCTTCTCGGCTGCAGAGAGGTATCTGGAGACATGGCCGATTGACCTTTCAGATCTGACTTCTGTCTTTTCTTTTGTTTGTGACAGAGTTTGGTCTCATCCTTCCTTTTGATTTCACAATCGGCCAAATTTCTCTCTGGTGAAATCTTAACTTGGTTCGGCTCAGTGGTTGAGCTACCCGTGGTTTCATTACTCACTTGCATCTTGGAAAATTCCATGACTTTCCCTTCTAATGCTTCTTTTGTTCCAGCCAGCTGATTCTTCAGCTCCTCAGTCTCCTTCTTGTAACTTTTGGCTTCCTCCTGGAACGTTGAATATTGCTGAGTTTTTATCTGCCAACCGTTTCTTCAGTTGGTCCAGAGTGGCACGGTATTAGTTTCGCTTCTTTTCATGACTTTCCCCAGGAACCAACTCTGACTTGAAGGGTCTTTGCATCCTGTGAAGGTCCTTCAGTTCTCCTATCTCACTCCGAAATAAACTATCATATTCCCTGTCAACTCAGGATCTCTCCCTGTTGTAACTTGAAAGAAACCCTGGGGAGGGGGTGATGTAGCGGTACTGAACTACCGTTCGAGAGACCCAGGGTAATGCTCTGGGAACCTGGGTTTGAATCCTCCCACAGCAGATGATGGAATTTGAATTCAATAAATATCTGGAATTAAAAGTCTAATGATGACCACGAAACCATTGTCAACTGTTGTTAAAAAAAATCCATCTGGTTCACTAATGGGAAGGAAATCTGCCGTCCTTACCTGGTCTGGTCTACATGTGATTCCAGACCCATAGCAATGTGGTTGACTCTTAAAAAAATACCCTCTGAACAAGGTCAATTAGGGATGGGCAATAAATGCTGGCCTTGCCAGTGACGCCCACATCCCATGAATGAATAAAAAAAAAACTTGAGCTTAATTACTTTTAACCAATCGCAGCCCAGAAGTCTTGGTCCTTTGCCTGTTACAATGATGACTGGAAGCTGGGCTATCTTTTGCCTGTAGGATACAGGTACAGAGACGAGGCCTTTTACCTGTATTGACTTTCCAGTGTACGTCTTCAGCTGAGCTGTGGTTTGCTCCAAATTCAGTGGCTCGGTACCCGCAATGAGGTATTTAAATGTGTGTTCTCCCACCACTGTGGTCGATTTTCCTGTCGAGTCTCCCTCCACAACTAGAGGCTTCCCAAACACTTGAAGGGTGATGGTGATTGATTCAGTTTTTACTGCTTTGACATTGTATAGGGTATAGATTTAGCAGTACCAGCACCAGTTATATTGTGCACTTCAATCATCTTGCTCTGCTGTCTGATTAGCTGTCTTGATTTTGCCCAAATTGCTTTATAACATGCCCTTTTTTTATGACAATAGTGGCATTCTGCCTCTTTAAATCTGCAGGTTTCGGTACATGGTTACCCCCACATTGGTAACATGTTCATTTCTGAATCGCTGGTGAGATACTTCCAGTGTTCCTTTTACTTTGTGGCTGTCTCTCTGCTTTCTGCATCGTTCTCAGAGTAGGTTCCTGCCCCAACTGAAGAACGCGCCATGCTGCACACTCTGCAAAGCCCGCAAGTCCCTCTCAGCACTCTCCATTGCTAGTGCTATCTCCATGGCGCTCTTCAGATCAATATTAACTTCTGCAAATAAACGGCACTGAATGGTGACGTCGTGTACACCGCAAACGATCTTGCAACCCGTCACTGAGTGTGTCTCCGAAGTCACAGTGCTCAGTCAACTGTTGTAACTTTGCAATATAGGTTGTGATTGACTCACCCGAGGTCCTCACTCTGGAGTTGAACTTAAATCTTTGTATAATCACCGATGGTTTAATCTGAGAATGTGCTTTCATGAGGTCTACCAGCTTGTTAAAAGATTGAGAATTGAGCACGTTCAGGGCTGTCAGGCTACGTATAAGGTTAAATGTCTTGCTCCAACAGACACTTTTAAGAATTGCTTTCTGCTTCTCCTCCGCTGTTACTTCATTCACCATGGAATAGAAACCTAGGCGCTCTATATACTGACTCCAGCCATCCATGGACGAGTCATAAGGGTTGATACTTTCAAAGAGTGGCATGACTGGTGAGTATACTTTTGTTTCTTAAGAATTGAGGTACTCACAACCAGGAGGTGAGGTGCAGTGTCGGAGCTATTTGTCCTCATTGCGAATTGTAATAAACTTGGAGTCCGGAGTCGATGTTGAGGACTCCCAGAGCAATTCCCTCCCGGCTATACACCACTGCCCTGCGAGTGGTACAGGATGTACCTAGGGATGGTGATGGTGGTGTCTGGGACATTGTCTGTAAGGTCCGATTCTGTGAGTATGACTACGTCAGGCTGAAGCTTGACTAGTCTGTGAGACAGTCCTCCCAATTTTAGCGTTGCCCCCAGACGTTAGTAAGGAGTTTGCGGTTTGCCGTTGTCATTTCCAGTGCCTAGATTGATGCCGGGTGGTCTCTCTGGTTTCATTCCTTTTAGGCTTTTTAGTGGTTTGATACAACTGAGTGGCTTGCTAGGCCATTTCAGAGGGTATTTAAGAGTCAACCACGTTGCTGTGGGCCTGGAGTCACATGTAGGCCAGACCAGGTAAGGATGGGATTTTACGACAATCGACAATGGTTTCATGGTCACCATTAGGCTTTTAATTCCGGATGTTTATTGAATTCAAATTTCACCATCTGCCGTGGTGGGATTCAAACCCAGTGACAATACCACTACACCAACACCTCCCTTAACTGATCACTTGGTGTTGCACAATGGCAGCTCACTCTCCATAACATGATCAGTGTCAATATCACACCATATCCTGAAACGTGGTGAATTAGTGTCCAATAAGACACATAAACCAACGGTGGCTTGCCTCAGTAACCCGGTAGCACTGGACAACCACGTCTCTGGGGTAGAGGTTTTCCACTACATGTGCCTCAGGTGGTTTCAGAGACTGAAGCTGGCTGAGAGTTCCCTAATATTGAGCTTAGAAAGAAAGTGTGGTAAACTTCTTTGCAATCCAAGAAAACACGGGCCACACTGTGTAGTAATTGTAGCTTTAAAGAGTGTAGTGACTGTAGCTTTAAGACTTATTGAGTTGTATAGTATCACGTGACAGTGTGAACATATCAGCTCTAGGTGCGGGGAACCTTAGGTTACAGCACGGGGAAGTGGATGAGAGCTGATAATTGAAGAAATTCTTCTTCAGTGAGATAAAGATCAAAATGTACTGGTCACTGTGACAGGCATTTTGATATACCTGATGGCAGAAGCTCCCTCTTACAGGAGAAGTAAGTGATATTGATATTTCAGTGATAAAAGCAAAAAACTGCGGATGCTGGAAATCCAAAACAAAAACAAAAATACCTGGAAAAACTCAGCAGGTCTGGCAGCATCTGTGGAGAGAGAAACAGAGTTAATGTTTCGAGTCCGTATGACTCAATGCTGTCAAACCTGTTGACTTTATCCAGCATTTTCTGCTTTTATTTCAGATTTCCAACCTCCACAGTATTTTGCTTCCAATTAAGTCAATATTCATCTTGGGTAATTAAAAGTGAACAATCTGTTGGCCAAGAACTGACTGAGGTTTGCAATTCAATCATTTTCTCATCGCCTCAATCTGGAAAATCCTCTTTAATGAGTTAAGGGGAAAAGTAAAGATCACTGTAAGAGACAATTTAACATAGCTGACAGCAAGAGCCCCTTCAACCCACCAAACCCTGACCATCCTGGACCAGCCAATTTGAGAAGAGTTTCATGCATGGAATCCCTGCTGCAAGTCTTCATCCCACTGACCAGAATGTGCAAAATCGCTGACCCACATCACAGCTCCAGAAATAATTGGGGAGATGTTGGAATTCACTAGAGGCCACCTCACTTGACACCTGTGGAATACTTTATACAACTGAAAAAGGAACAATTTTTGACCTGACTGATCACTGTCTGTGTGATTTAATTACACGTGTCCGTACTAGGCTGGCTGTTAAGTGTCTGCTTCAATTACTACAAGTGACTGTTTGCTACCCTCATTTTGCATAAATAAGCACAACATTGCTTTGATCAAAACTGTTCCTGTGCATTATACTTATTCATTTGACACACTTGAACGATTAGTTTCATTTGTCCTAAGTGTCATCCTTAAGCATTTTTAATATGACATTGGTTCGGGATGCACAATCCAGCCGACCCGATTTAATTGAAATTAAGTAGGTGCAATTGACCTGAGTGGGAAGTGGACTGGCTCCACCAATCCTGTGTCCCTGCATCAAACAACCATTTCCATCAGCTACTCTCCAACTAAATGGCATCGAGCAAATTTACAGACTGCACTGTAACATTTGCAGCAACAAAGAGCAGGCCACCACACAGAGGAAGACCATTCGTTCCATTGTGTTTGTGTTGGCCAATAAGGAGCAATCCAAAGCAATCCCACCTTCCAGCTCTCGGTCTGTAGACTTGTAGGTTACAGCACTTCAAGTGCATATCCAAGTGCTTTTTAAAGGGGATGAAGGTACTGCCTCTACTCCCCTCTCAGATAGTGAGTTTGAGACCCCCACCACCACCTCTAATACTTCTACAAATTATTTTAAATTTTAGCCCCCTGGTTAGTAACCTCTCTGCTAAAGGAAGTAGAAATTGTATACAAATTTCTAGAAAGGGTTTTCATTATTTTTCTAAGCATGTTTCTCAAGGTAAGGGACGTTTGTGCTGGAAATGGGGTGAATTTCTTTTACTTTTGTTGTACCAGATGGTAACTGAGTCAGGAATAATTCTTTAGAAACTACATCCACAAAACCACTGACTGGCTGAAACAGCAAAATTGAAGGGAAAAATTGGGCTTCACAATCTACATTGGTAAGTGTCGATATCACTGTGGGGCTAAAATTTGAGACAAGAAGAAACAAGATACTGAAAAGGCTCTGAGTCGTGACAACACAGCTACAACACTGGCATCTACCCGGCTATGTGGAAATTGCCCAGGTCTATCCTGCATACAGAAAGCAGGACAAATCCAACTCGGCCAATTACCACCCCATCAGTCTACTCTTGGTCATCAGTATAGTGATGGAAGGGGTCATCAACAGTGCTATCAAGTTGCACTTGCTTAGCAATAACCTGCTCAGTGATGCCCAGTTTGGGTTCCACCAGGGCCGCTCAGCTCCTGACCTCATTACAGCCTTGGTTCAAACATGGACAAAAGAGCTGAACTCCAGAGGTGAGGTGAGAGTGACTGCCCTTGACATCAAGGCAGCATTTGACCGAGTGTGGCATCAAGGAGCCCTAGCAAAACTGGAGTCAATGGGAATCAGGGGGAAATCTCTCTGCTGGTTGGAGTCATACCTAGCACAAAAGAAGATGGTTGTAGTTGTTGGAGGTCAATCATCTCAGCTCCAGGACATCACTGCAGGAGTTCCTCAGGGTAGTGTCCTCGACCCAACTATCTTCAGCTGCTTCATCAATGACCTTCCCTCGATCATAAGGTCAGAAGTGGGAATATTCACTGATGATTGCACAATGTTCAGCACCATTCGTGACTCCTCAGATACTGAAGCAGTCCGTGTCCAAATGTATAAAGACCTGGACAACATCCAGGCTTGGGCTGACAAGTAACAAGTAACATTCACGCAACACAAGTGTCAGGCAATGACCATCTCTAACAAGAGAGAATCTAACAATCGCACCTTGACATTCAATGGCATTACCATCACTGAATCCCCCACTATCAACATCCTGGGGGTTACCATTGACCAGAAACTGAACTGGACTAGCCATATAAATACTGTAGCTACAAAAGCAGGTCAGAGGCTGGGAATCCTTCAATGAGTAACTCACCTCCTGACTCTCCAAAGCCTGTCCACCATCTACAAAGCATAAGTCAGGAGTGTGATGGAATACTCCCCACTTGCCTGGATAAGTGCAGCTCCAACAACACTCAAGAAGCTTGACACCATCCAAGACAAAGCAGCCGCTGCTTTATTGGCACCCCATCTACAAACATGCAGTCCCTCCACCACCAATGCAGTGGCAGCAGTGTGTACCATCTACAAGATGCACTGCAGGAACTCACCTAGCCTCCTTAGACAGCACCTTCCAAACCTACAACCCCTACCATCTAGAAGGAACACCACCATCGGGAAGTGCCCCTCCAAGTCGTTCACCATCCTGACTTGGAAATATATCGCTGTTCCTTCACTGTCGCTGGGTCAAAATCCTGGAACTCCCTCCCTAACAGCACTGTGGGTGTACCTACACCACATGGACTGCAGCAGGTCAAGAAGGCAGCTCACCACCACCTTCTCTAGGGTAATTAGGGATGGGCAATAATTGCTGGCCTAGCCAGCGATGCCCACATTCCATAAATGAATAAGGAAAAAGATCTGTGCAGGCATACACCCTGTGCAAGATTTTTAATTATATATAGACAGGCAAAGAGTCTCAGGTTAAAGGCAAGAGATCCCTGGAAGGTACAAACCCTGCAAGCACTGAAGTGCTATGTCAACTAAATTACGATGTTCAATTTGTAACTTACTTTGTGATTGGCAAAAGAAACAAGGTGGAAAAATGTTTTTAAGCAATGAGTGGTTTGGATTTGGAGTGCACAGTCTGATAGGGCAAAGAATACAGATTTAGTAGGAGCATAAAAATGGGATTGGATAATCATTTGAAGGGTAAAAGGTTACAGGAATATGCAGAAAGAGCGGGGAAGTGGAACTAACTGGATTGCTTTGCAAAAGAGCCAGAGCAGGCTTGATGGGCCAAATGGCCTCCTTCTGTGCTGTACTATTCTATAATAATTACACTCTCCTCAATATGTACCCTATATTCTCCACGTGATGACAAAAATACCAAAGGAGTGTACTAATCCTTGGTTCAGAAATTAGCATATCATGACAATCACACTCAAAGCCTTGAAATGATGCTCTCTAAATATTAGGAAGAGAGTGTAACAAATGTGTATGAAATTCCTTTGTTTTAATGGTGACATATTTGAAAGGGGATAGTGCCTCAGTTTGAACAGTAGAGAAAAGAATTTGACACAATTGTGTTCGTCATTTATATGCTAATATTTGGACACTGTAATCTTGAGGCCAAAGGTATAGGTTTCTCTTTGAAACCAGGAAGTGAAAGGGGCATAATTTACATCAATGTTGTTAGAATGACCACATACACATTACAGTGATGCTAATCACATCTTCAGTGCTACTTTATCATGGAACAAATTGATTGATTTTGGAACAGTCCGACATTCCCCCAGGAATGATCTCTCTTTACTGTCTCCTCATTGACATCTCAGCTATCTGATTGCCTGATATTTTGCACACCAGAGACACTAGAATCAACAAATCCCAAAGAGACAGTGCAGATAAAATACGGGAACTTACGTTTCATCTGTAAATGCTATCCCAAAATACTCCTTCTCCTTCAAGTTGAAGTGAGATGCCACCAAGTCAAGTAGCTCCTTTGCTAAGAGTTTAGGCTGGAAGAGAGAAAAAGAAAACAGTTATTCTGGTGTCTGACTGGAATACAATCATTCTGATCCTCCCCAGGGACGCATTCAACCTCATTTCCAATCAATGTTTGTGCAAACTCTGCCATCCTCATTGCATCAAGAGACACTGACACCCCCTTTTACAAGAAAATGGGATTTCTTTTGATGGATTCCACCACGGAGTTTTTCAGAATAAGAGGTACTCTATCAACGCGCCTTCACTCTCGCTAAAGGATTCTGCGGTTTAGAATGCAAACGCACACTGCTGCAGAGTGGGGGTGACTGCAGATTCTAACCTCACCCTGCTCAAACCAGAATAAGATTCTGTACAAAGCCAGAGTGCAACCTCTCTTGGGAGGCTGACAGAGAGGGTGGCAGTGAGGTACCTACCACAACCTGGTGCCCAACTACAGGGAAGCATCAGCAACAATTTGCCAACTCAGTTGCCAGTGGAAACCAATGTGTGCCAGCGAACCTTTTTTTTTTATTCGTTTGTGGGATGTGGGCCTCGCTGGCTGGGCCAGCATTTATCACCCATCCCTAATTGCCCTTGTTCAGAGGGCATTTTTAAGAGTCAACTACATTGCTGTGGGTCTGGAGTCACATGTGGGCCAGACCAGGTAAGGATGACAGATTTCCTTCCCTAAAGGGCATTAGTGAACCAGTTGGGTCTTTACAACAATTGACAAAGGTTCCATGGTCATCATTAGACTTTTAATTCCAGGTATTTATTGAACTTGTTGAAATCAAATTTGAACCCGGGTCCCCAGAGCATTACCCTGGGTCTCTGGATTACCAGCCAAGTGACAATCCCACTGTGCCACTGCCTCCCCCTCCCTGAAGATGGGAATCAAGTACCAGCCTAGATAAATGTGAAGTATTACATTTTGTCAAGAAAAATAAGGAGGTTGAGTATTACTTTGAGAAAGAAGGACTTGCATTTGTCTGGTGCCTTCACAATCACTGCCTTGAAGCAATGAAAAACTTTTGAATTGTCATCATGGTTGTAATGTGGGAAATGCAGCAGCCAGTTTCTTCACAGCTCTCTCCCACAAACAGCAACATGATAACCGGTTTCTTCACAGCTCTATCCCACAAACAGCAACGTGATAATAACCAGGTTACCTGCTTTAGTGATATTGACGGAGATAAATATTGGCCAGAACACCAGGATAGCCCCTTACTCAAAATACTAAAATGGGATCTTTTATGACCACCTCAGAGGACAGACTCAGCCTCAGTTTAACGTACCCGCCAGAAGAGGAACCTGCAACAGTGCAGCACTCCTTCAGTCCTGCACTGGCATGTCAGGCTGGATAATTGCGTTCTTGAACCCACGGCCTTCTGACTTGGAGGGGAGAGTGCTACCAACTAAACCATGGTCACCACCTATTTTAGAAAGTGTGAATCTAAATGGGGTGGAAGAACAAAGGCACCCAGAAGGATAAATAGCTGAATCGTTAAAAGTAGCAGCACGGATTAAGAAAGTTATAAAAACACAAATCAAACACCAGGGTTTATTTCTATGAGGACAGAATTGAAAAGTAGAGACTGCACACTAACCAGGAACCGAGCCTTGGTTAGAACACACCTGGAATACTATTTACAATTCTAGGCGTCATATTATATAAACAACGTGGTGGCACTGGAGAGGGTGCATAAAAGGTTTACAAGGATGATACCAGGAATGTGGGGTATAGCTATCAGGAGAGGATGAACAGGCTTGATCACTTTTCACCTAAAAAGAAATGGCTGAGGGGTGACCTACTGGAGACCTTTCCAATTCTGAAAGGCTTTGATAAGGTAGACATACTTGTGGGGAACAGCAAAACTACAAACCACCAGTATAAGATAAGTCACCAAGAAATCCAATAGGGAATTCAAAAGAAACTTTTTTTACCCAG
Organism: Carcharodon carcharias; assembly: GCF_017639515.1. Classification (NCBI taxonomy): domain Eukaryota; kingdom Metazoa; phylum Chordata; class Chondrichthyes; order Lamniformes; family Lamnidae; genus Carcharodon; species Carcharodon carcharias. Next base: position 141,341,840 of record NC_054479.1, read on the forward strand.
ACACTGGTGGGAAAGTGGAACTCGCTATCACAGAGAGTAGGTTTTTTTCATTTCTTCACAGGATGTGGGTGTCACTGGCTGGGCCAGCATCTGTTACCCACCCCCAACTGCCCCTTGAGAAGGTGGTGGTGAGCTGCCTTCTTGAACCGCTGCAGTCCATGTGGTGTAGGTACACCCACAGTGCTGTTAGGGAGGGAGCTGAAGTGAACAGTGCCAATGCATTTAATGGGAGGTTAGAAAAGCACGTGTGAGAGGAGGGAACAGAGAGTTACGTTGACAGATTTCGATGTGGAAGAATGGAAGGAGGCTCGAGTGGAGCATAAATACCAGCATGGACTGGTTAGGCCAAAAGGCCTGTTTCTGTGCTGTGTATGCCATGCAAATTAAAATAAAGAATTCAAAGAAGCTCTTTTTTTTAATTTAAATGTCCGGCAAACACTAAAACCAAAGTGGTAACCATGTATTTGTGCTCATTCCGTTCCTCATAAAATCAGCAGGGATTCCAATCCACAGACTTCTTGTGTAAACCAATCAGCAATTGAACGTAGTGCCAGAGACAGAATCATATCCTGCGTGGTTCAAGGTTCATGCAAAGCGAGTTGGATGACATTTGTGTGTGATGTATTTCTTTAAATCAATCCCTTTTCATTTGTAATGAATGCGCTTATTAAAAACAGAGTTTCACTGCTGTCTAACAATTCCTAGAATAAATACTAGCTTAACAGCCACTGCTGTACAATTTTGAATTAAAATATGCGGAACTCAACAGCAGCTTCCAATGAGATTGGTTCAGCTTTGGGCACAGATCAGAAACACAAGTGAATGTATTTATTGCTCAATATGTAAATGGAAGATTTTACAGCTCTGTCAATGTTAGAGGAGCTTCTGAAAAGGGCTTTGCCCAGATTCTAGCTGTTCCGTTTCTCAATTTTCCCTGTGTGCAGACCTGATAAAGGCACTTGTGAACGAGCTAGAGTTTTCCTTCAATTGAATCAGTGATCATTCCAGCCACACAGTGCCCCAGAAATGAGGAGGGGCAAGACATTGACCACTCAAGGCAAAGCTCAGTTATGAACCATACCAGATAGCGATACAGGCAAGAATGTTGTACCATCACTCCTTATTTATCTGCTTTATTCCGTGGCTCCTCTCTGAAGCATGCCACTGTCCTTCTCTTCTCTTGCCTTTGTTTAATGTCCTGTTTAGGTCTCAGCTCTAATTTACTTATTCGTACGATTCTAAGGTTTGTTTGTTAATGAACTAACATTTCAAGATGCATCATTGCATACCCTCTTCTATAATGGGAGCTTCCTCAGTTAATGCTCCTCCTGTCCCACGTCTTGAATGTCTCTCCCCATCCATCATCAAGTCTTCACCCTCACCAAAGTGCCCTTTGTACATGAGGCAGAGAAAATGCCATTATGAAGATATATATTTTTTTTCAAAACTGTTTCTACCCTTTCTTTCCCACTGCTAGCATTGGCTGATAACATGAGGCTGAACACCAGGAAAGAGGACAACATATTACTGGGAGCTCAGAGAATATGGTTTATCAGATGTTTACAAAGAGAACTTCATGTTATATAAAATCCAATCAGTCACTGAGTAACTAATAAGAGTGTATTAGCAGCAAAGTGTGCTTCTACATTTTATTGTGGCGATGGTGTGTTATAGTTCATTCAGGGAGTCCGAGTTGCTTGGCAACATGCACGTTGTGGAACTATGGGTAGTGATGGCACGGGGTCCGACATTCTTTCCATCACCTGTCTGACCTGGAATCTCTCCCTCTCTCACCACCAGCCACTGGCGTAAGTTGGAAGGATTTAAAAGTTGATACTCCACCTGTCCAGTTGTGTTATGAAGACACCTTCCTTGGCCATCAAGTCTTGGGGTGGGACTGAAACCTGAAATTTCGGGCTCAGAGGCGGGGGTGCTACCCAGTGTGTCACAAGACCTCCAAATGTTATCGTACATACAAACAATTCACCGGATTATAGAAATAACATTACACTGGCCAGTGAAGCCAGGCATGTGCATTCAGCGCACACACTTCTCTGTTTTAATTAAACCCTCCAGAAGTAACAACCCTAATATTAAAATAATGTGCCGGATTAATGATCATTTTTGGAAAATACTGAGACCTGTGGAAACTTTCTGTGCACTACTGGAAGATGCCAAATATGTTTAGAGGTTTGTCACACAAATCCTTTAAGATTGTTCCTCTCTACCCCTCCCCGCCTGCAGAGGCAGTCATCAACATTTAACAGCCTGACCAAGCACTTACAAAACCCACAAACAGAAGGAAGGGTGAGGTCAAATGGCTCTGAACGCTGTGATCATGAGTTCAACAGAAGACAGCATGCACATTCATTCACTCGCTGTTGATATATATATATTCATCTACAGTTAGGTGCCGAGTGGAGGTCAGATATTACCCAAGAGAGAGGAGCTGGGATGGGGGGGGAACATCAGAAAGAGCAAGCGTTGGACCAGGCCCAGACAACTCCCATGTATCTTTGAGGGGAAGATGCCAGAACGAGAGAGGGAGAGAAACACTCTAACATTCGCTGAGTGGAAATCAGGGGAAAGGAAACAGGAGAGAGTGAAAGGAGACAGGCCCTTCCAGATGAGACTACTTTACAAGTAGCAGATGTGTCTCACAATGTTTACAGGCCCCTCACTACTTACTGCTGCTGTTTACTTGACACTGACAAACCCACACAAGTAATTATAAATACAGTACCATCTGGTCCAATTTTCCATGATACTGTTGCCTAATGGCATCTTTGTCCAATGAACTACTGGACAATGGTCTTTGAGACTGGTTTGAGTTGTGTGATATATCCATGACGATGTGGTGGAATTCCCGGTGCCCAGTGCTGGTACTCAGGCAAGGAGGCGCACTGCAATAGATCGGAACTTTGTCGGGGTTTGAGTGTAGATGAGGGGGGAGGGGTGAGTAAGAGGGGTGGGGGCCAGGGGTTTGAGAGGCCGAGGGGGAAGGAGAATCTGGGGAGTTACACATTGGGGGACCCTCCAATGGACCCATCCTACTGACCAACATCAATCACACAGGGAAACACGCCAACTGGGTCACTTGGCGTGGGCCTCTCCCACTGCCAGTTAAATCATGGCATTAACTGCCCACCTGAGGGCCTCAATTGGCTCACTGTTGGGCATGCTACCTGGCACCGCCCCTGCCACTGGTAAAATTATGGTGGGGGCAGGGGTGGGTTGGTAGGTGTCGAGCAGGCCACCTGCTGGAATTAACAACACCCCACCCCTGCCTCACCTTCAAACTTGCCAGCGGGGTAACATTAAATACAACCCCATATGTTTAACTTTACCATCACTGAATCCCCCACTATCAACATCCTAGGGGTTTCTATTGACCAGAAACTGAACTGGACTAGCCATATAAATACTGTGGTTACAAGAGCAGGTCAGAGGCTGGGAATTCTGCGGAGAGTAACTTACCTCCTGACTCCCCTAAGCCTGTCCACCATCCACAAGGCTCAAGTCAAGAATGTGATGGAATACTCTCCGCTTGCCTGGACAACTGTGGCTCCAACAACACTGTAGAAAGTCCAAGACAATGTAGTCCACTTGACCAGCACCTCATCCACCACCTCACAGATTCACTCCCTCCACCACTGACACACAGTAGCAGCAGTGTCTACCATCTACAAGATGCACTGCAGGAATTCACCAAGGCTCCTTCGACAGCACCTTCCAAACCCATAACCACTACCATCTAGAAGATCAAGGGCAGCAGATTCATGGGAACATCACTACCTGGAAGATCCCCTCCAAGCCACTCACCATCCTGACTTGGAAAAAATCGCCATTCCTTCACTGTCACTGGGTCAAAATCCTGGAACTCCCTCCCTAACAGCACTGTGGGTGTACCTACACCACATGGACTGCAGCGGTTCAAGAAGGCAGCTCACCACCACCTTCTCAAGGGCAATTAGGTATGGGCAATAAATGCTGGTCTTGGCAAAGACACCCACGTTCAATGAAAAAAAAATAGGATTACGAAGATCTCTTAGCTAAGCTCAACAACAGTATTCATATAAAACAGTAAAGTACAGCAAATTATTTCACAGAAAATTGATTAATGCACCGAAATATATCTGAATTACGAAAATTCAACACAATCTGCCCAAACTCCATATTAAAAATGTTTGCAACTTCAAATGCCATTTTACATCTGCTATTTCAGACAATATTATTTATGCCAATTAATGATCATATAGAAAACCTGGTTCGACACTGTGACATGTGGTTTGCTGAAAAACATATCAGATGAAAGAACGTATCCCTTTTGTTCCATGACCACAAGGTTTTGAGCGTTTTAACATTTTAAATTATCCTAGCTTTAAACAAAGAACAGAAATGTAATCATACTTATTAACGGTGATTCTCAGGATGAATGCAGCAGCACATGTGTCTTTCACAGTAGCCAAGGATGAAAGCAATAGATTTTGTGCAGTGGAATTGTTCCAAATTGTATCTTCCAGTACCTATGTGAATGCTATCCCTCTCCCCTTATTTTATCATTAGGAATTGTCACGGGTCCTTCAACAGCATCTCCCAAACCCATTATTTCCACTGCCTAGAAGAGTAAGGGCGGTAGGCACATTGGAACACCAAAACCTCCAAAAGTACCCGTGCAAATCACACCCCACCCGCCTTTAGATCTATAGTGAGCCTTCGCTTTAAGCTGCCCCGCTTAACGCTGTTTCGTTTTAACGTTCTTTATACTTTAGGGTCTGTTTGTCCAATTTGCATCACCATTTTCACTTTCACATTGTTAACACTCAGGCACCCGCTCCTGTGCTGTGCTCGGACCCAAAGCCCCACTCTGCACTCAGACACCCCCTCACGCTCCACTCAGACCCCCCACACTGCACTCAGACCCCCCACACTGCACTCAGACACCCCCTCACGCTCCACTCAGACCCCCCCACACGGCACTCAGACCCCCCACACTGCACTCAGACACCCCCTCACGCTCCACTCAGACCCCCCCACACGGCACTCAGACCCCCCCACACTGCACTCAGACCCCCCACCACCCACACTGCACTCAGACCCCCCCACACTGCACTCAGACCCCCCCACACTGCACTCAGACCCCCCCACACTGCACTCAGACCACCCCCCCACACTCTGCACTCAGACCCCCCCACACTACACTCAGACCCCCCCACACGGCACTCAGACACCCCCTCACGCTCCACTCAGACCCCCCCACACGGCACTCAGACCCCCCCACACTGCACTCAGACCCCCCCACACTGCACTCAGACCCCCCCACACTGCACTCAGACCCCCCCACACTACACTCAGACCCCCCCACACTACACTCAGACCCCCCCACACTACACTCAGACCCCCCCACACTGCACTCAGACCCCCCCACACTACACTCAGACCCCCCCACACTGCACTCAGACCCCCCCACACTACACTCAGACCCCCCCACACTACACTCAGACCCCCCCACACTACACTCAGACCCCCCCACACTACACTCAGACCCCCCCACACTGCACTCAGACCCCCCCCCACACTACACTCAGACCCCCCCACTCTGCACTCAGACCCCCCACCACCCACACTGCACTCAGACCCCCCCACACTGCACTCAGACCCCCCCACACTACACTCAGACCCCCCCACACTACACTCAGACCCCCCCACACTGCACTCAGACCCCCCACCACCCACACTGCACTCAGACCCCCCACCACCCACACTGCACTCAGACCCCCCACACTGCACTCAGACACCCCACCACCCACACTGCACTCAGACCCCCCACCACCCACACTGCACTCAGACCCCCCCACACTGCACTCAGACCCCCCACACTGCACTCAGACACCCCCACACTACACTCAGACCCCCCCACACTACACTCAGACCCCCCACACTGCACTCAGACCCCCCACACTGCACTCAGACCCCCCCACACTGCACTCAGACCCCCCACACTGCACTCAGACCCCCCCACACTACACTCAGACCCCCCCACACTACACTCAGACCCCCCCACACGACACTCAGACCCCCCCACACTGCACTCAGACCCCCCACCACCCACACTGCACTCAGACCCCCCCACACTGCACTCAGACCCCCCCACACTGCACTCAGACCCCCCCACACTACACTCAGACCCCCCCACACTACACTCAGACCCCCCCACACGACACTCAGACCCCCCCACACTGCACTCAGACCCCCCACCACCCACACTGCACTCAGACCCCCCACCACCCACACTGCACTCAGACCCCCCACCACCCACACTGCACTCAGACACCCCCACACTGCACTCAGACCCCCCCACACTGCACTCAGACCCCCCACCACCCACACTGCACTCAGACCCCCCACCACCCACACTGCACTCAGACCCCCCCACACTGCACTCAGACCCCCCCACACTGCACTCAGACCCCCCACACTGCACTCAGACACCCCCACACTACACTCAGACCCCCCACACTGCACTCAGACCCCCCACACTACACTCAGACCCCCCCACACTACACTCAGACCCCCCCACACTACACTCAGACCCCCCCACACTACACTCAGACCCCCCCACACTACACTCAGACCCCCCCACACTACACTCAGACCCCCCCACACTACACTCAGACCCCCCCCACACGACACTCAGACCCCCCCACACTGCACTCAGACCCCCCACCACCCACACTGCACTCAGACCCCCCCACACTGCACTCAGACCCCCCCACACTGCACTCAGACCCCCCCATACTGCACTCAGACCCCCCACCACCCACACTGCACTCAGACCCCCCACCACGCACACTGCACTCAGACCCCCCCCACACTGCACTCAGACCCCCCACCACCCACACTGCACTCAGACCCCCCACCACGCACACTGCACTCAGACCCCCCCCACACTGCACTCAGTCCCCCCCACACTGCACTCAGACCCCCCCCACACTGCACTCAGACCCCCCCACACTGCACTCAGACCCCCCCACACTGCACTCAGACCCCCCCCCGAACGGCACTCAGGCCTCGCTGTCACTATGTTCTGATGTCAGAGACGCCACCATCCTCAGAGGCTGAGGCTGGTGGGGAGGTGGGGGGAGAGTGAGGTCCAAGACCCGGGGGCAGGGCTGTAAAGCAGGGAGCCTGACCCAGAAGCTCGGCTAGTTCAGGGAGACAGCTCAGGACATGAAGCTGCCAACTGGGTGGTGAAGTGTGAGTAACCAACGACCCCCCCCCACCCCCACCAGCTCAATCCATGCCCACACACCTAAGGCTCAATCCACAGCCCCTCCCACCCACAGCCCACTACATGGGCTCAGCCCCTGCCTAGTGTCAAGAAGGGACCCAGGCTCTGGACAGACAGAGAGTGGGGAAGGAGAGGGAGAGGGAGCGAGAGATGCAGTGTGGGAAGAGGAGAGAGAGAGAGACAGAGTGGGAGAGGAGAGTGGGAGTAGCTCTACAGGGACCTGTTCCAATTCACATTTAAATCTGCACCTGTTACAACTGATTTTTTCACCTGGGGAGTGAGAAAGGAAAGAGAGAGAGAGAGACAGAGTGGGAAAGGAAAGAGAGAGGGAGAGAGAGAGTGAGTGGGAAAGGACAGCAAGCAAAAAGTTGAGTTGAGTTTCAGGAGGACTGTGGGTGAGAAACAGAAGCTGTGTTACTCAGGGCTTGTTTGGTGTTGTCTAATTTGAGTTTATACCGTATTTCTGTTATATTCAGTGATTTATTTTATTTTGCTGTTTATTCCAGCTCCGAATGCACAGTGCTACCTCATGTACAATACAGCATTTCAACTAGTACAATGGTTTCTCTGGGCAAGAAATGTCCAATGGAACCTAACTCCGGTTTTAACATTGATTCCTTTGGGAGCCCATGATTCACATCAAGTTGTTTCACTTAAAGGTGCAATCCTCAGGAATGCAACTCCAACTTTCAAGCAAGGTCTTATTGCGTATCGGCCGTTCCTTCACTGTCGCTGGGTCAAAATCCCGGAATTCCCTCCCTAACAGCACTGTGGGTGTACCTACACCACATGAATTGCAGCGGTTCAAGAAGGCAGCTCACCACCACCTTCTCAAGGGGCAATTAGGGATGGGTAATAAATGCTGGCCCAGCCCAGCGAAGCCCACACCCCATCAATGAAAAAGAGAATGTTGCTTTTGTATCTCAAGGCATTAATTTCAGCATCTATACAGAGAACCTAACGAAAATGCAACAAGATGTAGATATGCGAGGTGCAATGAGATAATGGATGCACGAATTGGATTGCACACATTAGAAATGCCTGCACGTAAGAGTTAGGGATTCTTTTTACCCAAAGGAACCTTCATGAATTTTCATCAAACTTCATACGCAGTGAGTCCTTGAGGGTCCTCGTTTCTTCTGGGAAATTTACATGACCTAATTAACTTGGAACGATGACAATTCTCATCGAGCAAACATTTTACCACGACCGTTAATTGACTTCTTCAGAAATTCGACTAACTTGAAAATCCCGTTGAATTGATTTCGTTAGCACAGCTTAAAGAAAAAACAGACCCCAGCAATATTTAATTCTGAATTAACACAAAGCCTAACAATCAGTTGATGCCACTAGAACCGCCTCAAATGCTTCATCACATTATGACAGGGAAAGTTAGCCTTTGTGCTTTTCCACTCTCATCTGTTGAAACAACGGCAAAAATTCAAGTGAGCGAACGTGTGAGTGAATTTATAGAATCCTCCATCCTCACCCCAAACCGCATTTCTCTTGTAATTAAAAAAAAATCTTTCTAATAAGTACATTGGAAGCTGCAAATCCAGTGACAATAATTAGATTAGCCCAAATGTTGATGCTCCTGACGTTAAAACGTTCAGCAAAACAATTTTAAAACTGAATGAGTCAGTGTTCACTTTCTAACACGGGTTTTGGGTTGGGAAGCAGAGGCCTCCAGCCTTTAAGCTCACAGAAATTCAGTCCTTTCAATTTATACTGAAAATCTGATCATACAGTGTTGTTCATCTGTCGATGGGGTTTGCAGAATGACTCAAAATGCTTTTGCTAATAGCTTGGCTTCGATGCCTATGAACTCTGCTGGAGGAAGGTCTGCATGTAACGTCCTTGAGGCCCTGTGAGAAAAGGAGGATCATTCCCTGAGCAGACCGTCAAAGTCATTTGGTAGAATGCCTCTTGGCCAGAACTTTCAAACAGGCACCAAGACCTAGCTTGACTGATGCTGAGAAAGACCCCCCCCCCACCCCCGCAACCCCACCCCACTCCAATCAGGTCCATCCTATACGCCCGGAGTCTCACCCCCCTCTGCACACTACCCTCGAGGTGGCTGTGGCAGGGAAGAGACTGTTGTTCACCTCCTTGTTGATTGTGCCTTTGCAAAAAAATGTCTGGAGAGAGATGCCGCGGGTTTTGTCAAGATTCATCCCGAGCAGTTCTGTGACACAGGACTCTGTGCTCTACGGGCTGTTCCCAGGGACACACACCGAGACAGACATCAACTGTGGCTGGAGGATCATCAGCTCGGTGAAAGAAGCTCTTTGTCTGCCTGAAACTTGTTGATCTTCCAGTGCAAAGAACTGTTCTCAGCCGAGTGTTGCAGACTGGCACATTCCAAGGCCAAGGACTAGGTGCTGAGGGACTCACTAAAGCTTGGGGCAGCCGCCGCAAAGGCTCAATGGGGAAAGGTCGCTGTCTAAGACCTTTCTGCCATAACACACTGCGAGGCTGGAAATTGTATAGAATCCCTTGGGCTGTACGCCTGACATGGAATATATAGTGTGAATACCAAGATTATGGAAATTGTATTGAGGCACCTCAGAGAGGAACATGCTGTATGGAGAATGGGTGAATTTTATTGCACTTCCTGTAATTTTCAGGTTGAAATATTTTGCAGTGTACTTTTACAAATTTTAAGAATAGAATGGCTTAGACTTATACAGTCTGTACAGCAGAGAAAAAACTATATATTTTTGGGAAAAAAATGGGCAAATCCAGGTAATTATTCAGTCTTGTAAATTTCAATCTCCTGGTCAATTACTTAGGAAGAAGATCTTGCTTTTAGACTTCACGGGATGTTTCAAAGCATTTCACAGCCAATTAATTATGTTCGAAATGTAGTCAATGTGACTTGCAGGCAAATTCAGTATTGAATTAGTGCACAAGCTGAGAGATCCCATCGCCTGGTACTAAGTTTTGGTACTAAGTGTTGAACAATGAATGTTAGCTAGGACAGGTGAAGATGTACCTGCTCTTCTCAGAAAAAATATTTTGCATCCACCTGTTTAGTAGACAGGGAGTCAATTTATTATTTCGTCCTCAATGTCACAGCACTCCCATCATCACAAATTGAACCATCACTCAACGACAGGTGCTCAAAACCTGGAGTGGGTCTCAAATCCATAATCCTGTTTTGTGGATGACAGTCACTCAGTACTGACCCTCCAACAGTGCAACACTCCCTCAGTACTGAGCCTCTGACAGTTCAGCGCTCCCTCGGTACTGACCCTCCAACAGTGCAACACTCCCTCAGTACTGACCCTCCGACAGTGCAACACTCCCTCAGTACTGAGCCTCTGACAGTGCAGCGCTCCCGCAATACTGAGCCACTGACAGTGCAGCGTTCCCTCAGAACTGACCCTCTGACAGTGCAGCGCTCCCTCAATCCTGACCGTCCGACAGTATAGAGCTCCCTTAGTACTGACCCTCCAGCAGTGCAGTGTTCCCTCAGTATTGATCCTCCGACAGTGCAGCACTCCTTCAGTACTGACCCTCTGACAGTGCAGTGTTCCCTCAGTATTGATCCTACAACAGTGCAGCACTCCTTCAGTACTGACCCTCTGACAGTGCAGTGTTCCCTCAGTATTGATCCTACGACAGTGCAGCACTCCTTCAGTATTGACCCTCTGACAGTGCAGTGTTCCCTCAGTATTGATCCTCTGACAATGCAGCACTCCTTCAGTACTGACCCTCCGACAGTGCAGTGCTCCCTCAGTATTGACCCTCCGACAGTGCAACACTCCCTCAGTACTGACCCTCCAACAGTGCAACACTCCCTTTGTACTGACCCTCCGACCGTGCAGTGCTCCCTCAGTATTGCCCCTCTGATAGTGCAGCATTCCCTCAGTACTGGCCCTCCGACAGTGCAGCATTCCCTCAGTACTTACTCTCCAACAGTGCAGTGCTCCCTCAGTACTGTCCCTCTGACAGTGCAGCACTCCCTCAGTACTGTCCCTCTGACAGTGCAGCACTCCCTCAGTACTGTCCCTCCGACAGTGCAGTGCTCCCTCAGTACTGACCCTCCGACAGAGCAGCGCTCCCTCAGTACTGTCCCTCCGACAGTGCAGCACCCCCTCAGTACTGTCCCTCCGACAGTGCAGTGCTCCCTCAGTACTGTCCTTCCGACAATGCAGCATTCCATAATTACTGACCCTCACTTAGCCAAGTTGTTGTTGCTTTCAACATTTCTTAATCATTTTGAAACTATATCAGAAAGTGACCTCTAGAGTGTGGCAGACAAACGTGAAGCTTTTAATGCATTTACCTTTTTAAATATTTTCATGAGCTTTCAATGTTTGCTAAGGATAACATTTATTCCCCTTAGTTCAAACCAGTCAAATTCTGGTTATTGGATAATTTACTGTTTTTGTGTAAAATAAAATTTGGGCATAATTGAGTGGACTGTAAGATACAGGTGTAATCCTTTAAAGTGAGCCAGTGTGATATGGTTTGAATTGAATAGAAGGGGTCACACAGAGGTCAGGCTGTTGGTTTTGTTTGAGTGGCAGGTCAATTAATCTGCTGGCAATACTGTGGAGCCAGTCCGCTCTTAAACAGGGGAGAACAGAAAGAGACCTGGGTGTAGAAATCAGAAGTCTAAGTTGCTTTAATTATAAGTCACATGAGTTATACTGAACCTACGGCACAGAAAGAGGCCATTTGGCACAACCGGTCCATGCTGGTATTTATGCTCTACATAAAGACCCCATCTATCCCTCTCCACCTCACCCCATCAACAGATCCTTCCATTCCTTTTTGTAAGAACCTACAAAATAAGAGCAGAAGTAGGCCATTGGGCCCCTCGAGCCTGCTCTGCCACTCAGTAAGATCATGGCTGATCTGTTTGTGATATGATTTCCACATTCCCATCTACCCCCACAAAAACCTTTGATTCCCTTGCCGAGCAAGAATCTGTCCACCTCCGCCTTTAATAAAATATTCAATGAGTCCGTCTCCAACGTCTGCTGAGGCAAAGAGTTTCCAAAGTCGCACAATCCTCGGAGTGAAAACATTTCTCCTCATCTCTGTCCTCAAAGGACAACCCCTCTTTTTAAAACAGTGCCCCATAGTTCCCACCCACAAGAGGAAACGTCCTTTCCATGTCCACCTTATCAAGATCATTCAGAATCTTATATACTTCAATCAAGTCACCCCTCACTCTTCTAAACTCCAGTGGAAACAAGCCCAGCCTGTGCAACCTTTCCTCATAAGACAACCCACCCATTCCAGGTATCAGTCTAGTGAATCTCCTCTGAACCGCCTCCAATACATTTACATCCTTCTTTAAATGAGACCAAAACTGCACACGGCATTTGAGATGTGATCTCACCAATGCCCTGTATAACTGAAGCATAACGTCTTTACTTTTATGTTCAATTCCTCTCGTAATAAAGGATAGCATTCCATTAGCCTTCTGTTGAAGGGTCATGAGGACTCGAAACGTCAACTTTGCTCTTCTCAGCCAGACCTGCTGAGTTTTTCCAGGTATTTCTGTTTTTGTTCTCAATTACTTGCTGTGCCTGCATACTAACTTATTGTGACTCATGCACTAGAACACCTAGACCCCTCTGCACCTCGGAATTTTGCAGCTGTTCTCTGTTTAATTAATACTCTAGCTTTTTATTCGTCCTGCCAAAGTGAACTATTTCACATTTTCCTACATTATACTCCATCTGCCTGATTTTTGCCCACTTACTCAACCTATCTATATCCGTCTGCAACTCCTTATGTCCTCTCCACAACATACTTTCCTACCTATCTTTGTGACATCTGCAAATTTAATTACCATGTCTTCACTCCCCTCATCTAAATCATTGAGATAAATTGTAAAAAGTTGAGGCCCCATTACAGACCCCTGCGGGACTCCGCTCATCACATCCTGACAATCAGAAAAAGACCATTTATGCATACTCTGTTTTCTGCCAGCCAGCCAATCATCTATCCGTGTTAATATATTACCCCCTACACCATGAGCTTCTATCTTCTGCAATAACCTTTGATGTGGCACCTTATCAAATGCCTTCTGGAAATCCAAGTACAGCACGTCTACAGGCTCCCCTTTATCCACTGCTCATATTACTCCTTCAAAGAACTCCAATAAATTGGTTAGACACAATTTCCCTTGCACAAGACCATGCTGACTCTTCCTGATTACCTTGAGTTTCTCCAAGTGCCCAGCTATAACCTCCTTAATGACCAATTCTAACACCTTCCCCACAACAGACATCAAGCTAACTGGCAGACAGTTCCTGTTTTCTGCCTCCCTCTCTCTCTCTTCTTGAATAGAGGGATTATATTTACTACTTTCCTGTCTGATGGAACCTTTCCAGAATTGAGCGAATTTTGGAAAATTAGCACAAATGCATCTACTACCTCAATAGCCACCCTTTTTAAGACCCTAGGATGAAGTCCATCAGGATCCAGAGATTTGTTAGCCCACAGCTCCATCAGTTTGCTCAGTAATGCTTCCCTGGTGATTGTAATTTCACCAAGTTCCTGTCTTTCCTTCACCTCCTGATTTACAGCTATTACTGGAATAATGCTTTTTGTGCCCACTATAGTGAATCAGAAGCAAAATATTTGTTCATTTCATCCACCATTCCCTTATTATCTACTATTAACTCCCCACTCTCACTTTCTAGAGGACCAACACTCACTTTATTCAGTCTTTTCCTGTTTAAATACCTGTAGAAACTCTTGCTATCCATTTGTACATTTCTAGCTAGCTTCCTCTCATACTTTAATTTCTTTTTCCTGATTAACCTTTTAGTCATTCTCTGCCATTCTTTATATTCTGACTAATCATCTGACCTGCCACTCATTTTAGCGCAGTTATATGCTTTTTCCTTAAGTTTGATGCTTTCCTTAATTTCTTTAGTTAACCATGGATGGTGGGTCTTCCCCTTAGAATTTTTCTTTATAGTAGGAATATACTTACTCTGAAAGATGCTCTTAAGTGTCTGTCACTGCTTTTCTATTGATCTATCTCCTAGCCTAGTATCCCAGCTCACTTCAGCCAGCTCAGCTTTCATGCCCACATGGATGCCCTTATTTAAGTTTAAAATACTAGCCTTGGGCCCACTCTTTTCCCTTTCACTCTGGATATAAAATTCAATCATATTGTGGCCTCTGCTACCTAGGGATGCCTTCTCTCTGAGATCATTAATTAATGCTGTCATGTTACACAATACCAAGTCTAATATAACCTGCTCTCTGGTTGGTTGCAGAATGTTCTGCTCTGAAAAGCTATCTCAAAAGCATTCTATTTACTCCTCATTCAGGCTACTACTGCCGAACTGTTTTTTCCAGTTTATAAGTAGATTAAAATCACCCCTGATTATTGCTGTCCCTTTATAACAAGCACCCAATATTTCTTCTTGTATACTTTGTCCTACGTTGTGGTTACTGTTAGGGGGCCTGTAGATCACTCCCACTTTCCGCTACTATTCCTCATCTCCATCTAGACCGATTCTACATCCTGATCTCCTGAACCAAGGTCATCTCCAGCTATTGCACCAATGCCCTCTTTGATTAACAGTGCTAACCCTCCACCTTTACCCAGCTTCCTATTCTTCTTGAATGTCATATACCCCTTGATCATCAGGGCCCAATCCTCGTCACCCTGCAGCCGCGTCTCCGAAATGGCTATCAGATCATATTTATTGATTCCAAGATGCGCTATCAATCTATTTACTTTGTTATGAATCTTTTTAAAAGTTAGTTTATGGGATGTCGGCGTTGTTGGCTAGTTGGCATTTATTGCCCATCCCTTATTGCCCTTGGGACATGCATTCAGATACAAAGCCTTTAGTTTTGTCTTTTTGCTATCTTTGTAACATCTAGTCTAGACTATTGGTGTATTCTTAGATTTTATCTCTTTTCCTTTCCTACCATTCTCTGACCCTCATTTCCCATATTGCTATTATGCTCACCTGCCTTGAATCTACCCCTTGATTTGTTACATCCACCCAAGCTGGATCTCTCACCAGCCCCCCCCCTTGTTTAGTTTAAAGGCCTCCCTACTTCACTAGTTATGCGATTCACGGGAACACTTGAACCAGGTGTAGCCCTTCTCAACAGTACAGCCGCCACTTTCCCTACTACTGATGCCAATGCCCCGTGAATTGGAATCCACCTCTCCCAAACCAGTCTTTAAGCCACACATTTATCTCTCTAATCTTATTTGCCCTCTGCCAATTTGCATGTGGCTTAGGTAATAATCCAGAGATTATTACCTTTGAGGTTCTGCTTCTGAATTGGGTACCTAGTTCCTCATACTGACTTTGCAGGTTTTCTTTGCTTGTCCTACCTTTGTCGTTGGTACTGACATGGATCCACGACAACTGGATCCTCCCCCTCCCACTGCAAGTTTGTCTCCAGCCCTGAGCAGATGTTCCGAACCCTGGCACCGGGCAGGCAATATGGCCATTTCCAGCAGAGAAGTGCCAATCCCCCTCACTATATTCTCCCCTACTACTATTACATTTCTGGTTGCTCCCCTCACTTAAGTGGTCAATTATTTAGAACTAAGATTGGAGAAATGTCTTCATTGTTGTGAATCTTTGTAATTCTCTGCCCCAGCGGGTTGTGGATGTTCCACTGTTGATAATCTTCAAGGCTGAGACAACAGATTTTTGGTCTCGCAGGCAATGAAGGGATATGGGGACCAGGTGGGAAAGTGGAGGTAGGGAAAAGGTCATCCACGATTGTATTGAATGATAGCTCAAAGAGACTTGTGGTATATTACTACACTTACTTCTAATGTTATTTACAAGCTTCCTATGCAGACTTCAGCAAAGATATTCTGAGGATTAAAATGGATCACATCAACTGGGTTGCTCTCCACCGTGCGACTTTCTAAATCCATGGCCAAGTAATTCCATGCCAAGTAGTAACCAAGGGGTGTTAGATTGAAATCAGAGACTTGGAGGAATTACTTTTCTCAAAGGGTCGTGAATCTGTGGAATTCAGTACCTCAGAGTGTAGTGGATGCCGGGACGCTGAATAAATTTAAGGAGGAGATAGACAGATTTTTAATTAGTGACGGGTTGAAAGGTTATTGGGAGAGGGCAGGAAATTGGAATTGAGGCCGAAATGAGATCAGCCATGATCATATTGAATGGCGGGGCAGGCTCGAGGGGTTGAATTGCCTACTCCTGCTCCTCGTTCTTATGTTCTTATGTTCTTACACTCTCTGGGTGGTAATGTCCAGTCCGGCCATCGGGAGGTTTCGTGGCAAACGAGAGCAGAAAATTCAGAGAGAGGCCAAAAATTGAATTCCCACCAGCGGGGGAAGCAGGGGCATGAGGACATCAATAGTGATGGGTTCAGAGGGGAGGGCTGGAATGTCCACTACAAGGACAATGATGACACTAGGCTCTGGGGGATGCTGGAGAGACCCGAACACTGACAAGGGGGAGGGTCGAAGCTGGTCTCAAAATAAAAATGCAGCACCACCATCTTCAAACTCCAAAATTATTGCGGAGTTTAAAATCGAAAAGAATCTGGATGGGAGCACAGTCTGAGTCAGTGTGGGAGGTGCCCACGGCTGGAATAAGGGGCCCTTTCGGGGGGCCCCCTCAAACTGCTTCGAGTCACAACATTGAAATTGAGTCAGAGCTGAGGGAAAAGAGGATGACTTCCTTAAGAAGGTGCAATTGGAGCCATTGCCTTTTGGTGCGAGTTAACATGAGACTGCAGGGGTCATTGGCTTCACAGTACAGTTGCTCCATTTGAGCATTAACAGAGAGAAATGTGTACATACCTGCAGCTACATATCTGCCAGGTCATCAATAAAAGCCTCTAATGTGCTTTCTCCAAGTGGCATGGATGATAGGCCAAAGGGCACCCAGTCGTTACTGAAGTGCAAGTTGAGCTTAATCAGTTTACCAGATCAAAGATTTTTAAAGTTATTCTTTATGGGATGTGGGCATCACTGGCAAGGTCAGCATTTGTTGCCAATCCCCAATTGCCCTTGACCTTAGTGGCTTCTTAGGCCATTTCAGGCAGCAGTTATGGATCAACCACACTGCTACAGATCTGGAGTCACATGTAGGCCAGACCAGGTAAGGATGGCAAATTTCCTTTTCTAAAGGGCATTAGTGAACTAGATGGGTTTTTACCAGATGGTAGTTTCATGGTCACTTTGTTACTAGCTTTATATTTCAGATTTATTAACTGAATTTCAAATTCTACCAGCTGCTATGGTGGCTTTGAAACTGTGTCCCCAAAGCATTAGACTGGGTCTTGGGATTACTAGTCAAGCGACATTAGTGCTACACCACCACCTTCCGGAGTCCCTTTAGTAAGGTGGCACATTTCATGAATGTATCCAAACCTCTTCCAACCTCTATGGGGTTGAGATGTGATATCAAGAAATGGGTGAAGGCACTGGATACTGCAAAGTCTATGGGCCCTGACAATATTCCGGCATTATTACTGAAGATTGGTGCTCCAGAGCTTGCCACGCCCCTAGCCAAGCTGTTCCAGTACAGCTACAACACTGGCATCTACCTGGTTATGTGGAAAATTGCCCAGCTATGTCCAGTACACAAAAAGCAGGACAAATCCAACCCGGCCAATTACCACCCCTCAGTCTGTTTGCGAGTGGGAGGTCTACTACATTTGCCCAGTATTCATTAACCTGTTGGATCTATCTGCCCACAAGGAGAAGGTTTGAATAACGGAGCCTGCTCTCACCGCTGCCTTTTTGATGGCAGTGATCCAATTGAGGAGGAGAAGAGGAGCCTGGTGCTACCTAACGCAGCATCAAGAGGAGGCCTGGCCTGAGGTCGAAGGGGGTGAGTGTGATGAGGCCTCAAAGGTGAGGCTGCTGGCGGTGAGGCCAGCGCACTGGCGGGACGAGGCAGACACGCTCGCAAGGCCCTCATACCCTCATAGACTCGTGGAGACTGATGATGAGATGCTCCTCGCATCTGTGAACGTTTGACTCCCATGTGACTGAAGGCAGCGCACATACCCTCAGTGCTCAGGCCCATGTCATGGAGACACAGCGGAGGCCCTAACAGTCGCTAGATTCCAGGAGGATGATGAGAACCTGCAGTGAGGTCACTCCGTAGATCTTCACACAGCCTCTGTGAATGTCTGACCCCTGTCTGGCCGGGGGCAGCTCGCTTGCACTCTGTGATCAGGGTCACATCATGGAGACCCAGCGGTCCCCATGATCTCATATCAGCTTCCCTTTCTCCTCAAGGAGTCAGACAGGGGCCATCGGGCACCCATTGGGAGGAGGGTCAGCAGCTCGACACCCCAAGGGGCCATCCATGCAGGTGACTCAGGGACTGTCCGGCCGGTGCAAACCCCCTCCTCCTGTGAGCCTATTGTCTCCAGTTCCACAGGGCGAGGAGGGTGCAGCTGCCCCACGGCAGGACCCCGAAAGCAGGCCGGGGCCCTCCAGGTCTCAGCCCTCTGGAGGACGCACACTGAAACCACAACAGACAGAGCGTCACAGTCAGCAGGCTGCCTCCAACTCCACTGTGGATGTCCAGGGAGCACCAAGACGTAGTGGCAGGGATAGGGAGGTTAAGAAGATGTAGTTGCGCAGCCTGGCCATGGGTGTTAGTCACTTGTACGTAATGTTCCCTATTGTCAGTAAACTCCCAAGAATATCTCTCTGCCTTTGGCTCCTTGTTATGATGAGCAGTGTTCGTGTCACTCAGATGTGCAACCTTTCTGCACAAGATAAAGGCAGTTGTCTCAGTCCAGGGTCTCTTCCCTGTGCAGTGTGTAATCTACAGACCGAAGTGATGCTCCAGCTTCACACTCACTGGACACATTAGTGATGCCTGCACCTCGATGGTGCTGGTCATTGCTGCCAGAATGTCGTGGGCAGGCGTCACAGAGTTCCCTCATTCTCTCTGGGTGCTCTCAGCGCCTTTGAGGTGGGGCTGAGCCCCCACTTCATCAGAATCTGTGTCCGGTGATGATGTGCTCCTGAAGGTTGCACCTGATGAAGGCTGACAAAGGATCAGGTGCAGCATCAACACTGACCCGGCTGCCATCGCCTCCCGAGCTGGAGTACTGAGACTGATGGGGCTTCCTGCAGCCAGAGCACGGGGGTAGAGGACATTGTGGTGGGGCCTCCGCAGCATCCAGAAGGTGTCACTGGATGGGGCGGCTGAACTTTTCTTGGCTTTCATGACCATGTCTTCCCTGGAGCAGTCCTGGGCTGCAAGCATTGAGAACTGTACGCGCGGCTGTAGTTTAACCCAGAGTGAGGACGCGGCGAGGTAATGGCGTGTTTCCCGTGACATAATTTATGAGGTGGGAAGGGGACAATATGGCGCAAAATCCGCCATTGCGACTGGCGGGTAAAACATAATTTTTCATGCCCGTTAACACACTTAGTGCAATTCTGGGAAGATTCTGCCCTATAATTCATAGATTTAATCTATTCGCCTCTTCAGAATACTGCACTAACATTCCAGACCTTGTACTGTATTCATATATAAAAACAAAAACAGAATTACCTGGAAAAATTCAGCAGGTCTGGCAGCATCGGCGGAGAAGAAAAGAGTTGACGTTTCGAGTCCTCATGACCCTTCGACAGAACTAGTTCGTCTGGTATATTTCTTGTATCTATGTAAATTCTACTATTTCAACTCAACCTTCACCAGTGAAATTTGTCACTTTCCTGAGAAGTTGAAGATAAATGGCTTGTCTTATATCGTGTACCTTGAATTTCTTTATGCTTCAATGAAGGCTACTTGCATTATGGACTTCTGGGCTAAAATGACTGGATCTGCAATATGTCAGTAATCTTTATTTGCAATGAGTTAATATCAACACATGTCGTTCTCTCATCGTTTGTAACATTTTAATTTTTTTAAAGAACCTTTTTAATCATTTTACATTAAAAAAATGGATCCCACTGAGTCCTATCTCTGGTCTCTTACCTTTTCTAACAGCTATATTGTTAAAATACTTACTGCATTTTAGTTTTTTCCAGATACTTCTGCTTGACCTTTCTAATATTTTCGATGACTGTACTGAGCCACTGTGATTTTTAGTCTCCCTTTTCCATGTAAAATCTTCTTCACTGGACTTTTTAACTTGGTCCCCAAAACAGCCCTGGTCAAGCAACACCTCAACTTTAAAATTCTCACCCTGTTTTTCAAATCTCACCATGGCCTTGCCCCTCCCTATCTCTGTAATCTCCTCCAGCCCCACAACCCTCCCAGATATCTGCATTCCTCTAATTCTGGCCTCTTGAGCACCCCCAATTTTAATCGCCCCAACAATGGTGGCCTTGCCTTCAGCTGCCTGGGCCCTGAGCTCTGGAATACACTCCCTACAACTCTCGGCCTCTCGAGCTCACTTCCCTCCTTTAAGAATCCAACTCTTTGATTATGCTTTTGGCCAACTACCCTAACATCGCCTTATGCGGGCTGTGTCTAATTTTGCTTTATAATGCCCCTGCTTGGGATCTTTTATGTGCTTTATAAATACAAGTTGTTGGTGTTGTATTTTTTTCTGTGTTATTTCCTGGTTTCACTGTTAGATTTACCCTCCCTGTAGGTGTAATTTGCCAGATCTAAA
Organism: Carcharodon carcharias; assembly: GCF_017639515.1. Taxonomy (NCBI): domain Eukaryota; kingdom Metazoa; phylum Chordata; class Chondrichthyes; order Lamniformes; family Lamnidae; genus Carcharodon; species Carcharodon carcharias. The sequence continues at coordinate 141,362,715 of NC_054479.1, forward strand.
GAAATGCATTTGTGTTTGATTTAAAACAATGAAGCCTTTCATGAAAATACATCACGCAGCGAGATCAAAGGGCTATAGCTGTGTATAGATATTGTTCTAAGTAATGTTGTTATACAGATATTGTTAATATTGTTATACAGATATTGTCAATATCGATACTGTTCTATGTAACACCTATTTGTGATATTTGTAATTATGTAAATAAGGTCTAATTAACATAATTCTTCAATAAACCTCTTTTTGAGATCTAAATAAATAAATCTCGTTTCACAAGGATGGGACTATCTTTTCTTGAAGTTCTTGTTCTAACTAAATTATAATTTATATGCAAATTCACTCCTTTATGTTAAAAAAGGTTTCATTTCGTTTTTCTCATTCTCTTTTTAGCATAAACCTCAAGTTTCACAAAGTCAGCACTTGATATCTGGCATTCTTTTAGCAATCAAGTTAATTAATACTGTCTTAACGTTCTACATCATTAATATGGACTCCATTTAAGGGAGGGTGGTAGCATGGTGGTCTTGACACTGGATTTATATTCCAGAGACCAAGGGTAAAGCTCAGGGAATCTAGGTTCAAATCCCACTGGTGAAATTTGAATCCAATAAAAATCTGGAGTTAAAATTTTGATGATGACCAAGGACCCATTTGCTGATTGTCGTAAAAACCCAATTGATTCACTTATGTCCTTTAGGAAAGGAAATCTGCTGTCCTTACCTGGTTTGGCCTACGTGTGACTCCAGACCCCCAGAAATGTGGTTGACTCTTAAATGCCCTCTGAACAAGGGCAATTAGGGATGGGCAATAAAGGCTGGCCTAGCCAGCGACACCCACATCCCATGAACAAATGAAAAAAAATCATAAATATATATTAAAAATGGTTGTAACGTGTAGTTTTCATGTTGCAGCCACAATTTCTAATTACTTATGTAAATCATACCTCATTGGCAAATTTGAATCTTGTATCAAATTGATGAGTATTTTCTATAAAAGAAAGATTTCCTCTCTTGCAAATTGTAAATGCACCATTCATACTCTATTGAGAGAGGCAACTTGCTCCTACATGTTATAATGTGATGCTTCAATCCAATATGGTGTACCTTATTTGGTTTCCCATTGAGCTGATCTTTGAATCCCTGTTGTCTGAGGATTGCACCAGAGAGGGCAAATGGGCTTGTTCATGAGTAACAACGCTATTGGCAAACATCTTCCCAACTGCAATTCAATGGGAAGTGTAAGAGGGCATGCTGGAATTAGCACCAGGAATACCTAAGAATGAGGTGCCAACCTGATGAAGCTACAACACAGGACTACATGTGCGCTAAAAAGCAGAGGCACATTGTAGAAGTAACTAAATGATCCCACTATAAATGGTTCAGATCAAAACTCTCGAGTCCTGCCACATCTTGTGGTGAATGGTGCTTGACAAATAAACAACTAGTCAGTGGAGGAGGCCACATCCTCAATGATGGGGGAGCCCAGCACATTAGTGCACAAGACAAGGCTAAAGCATTCACAACCATCTTCAGCCAAAAGTACCGAGTGGATGATCTATTTTGGCTTCCTCCAGAGTTCCCTAGCATCACAGATGTCAGCCTTCAGCCAATTCAATTCACTCCATGTGATATCAAGAAACAGTTGATTCCAATTGGTACTGCAAAGGCTATGGGTCCTGACAATAGCCCAGCTATGGACTGAAGACTTGTGCTCCAAAACTAGCAGTTTCAGTCCAGCTACAACTCTGGCATCTACTCAAAAATGTGGAAAATTGCCCAGGTATGTCCTGCTCACGAAAAGTAGGACAAGGCCAATCCAGCCAATTATCGCCCCCTCAGTCTACTCTCCATCATCAGCGAAGTGATGGAAGGTTATGTTGTCTGTGCTATCAAGCGGCACTTACATAGCAATAACCTGCTCAGTTGCCAAGGCATCTGTGGTAGCGTTTCCCAAATCCATAACCACTACCCCCTAGAAGGACAGGGGCAGCAGATGAATGAAAACCGCACCACTTGCAAGCTCCCCTGCAAGACACACGTCGTCCTGACTTAGAACTATATCGCCGTTCCTTCACTGCTGCTGGGTCAGAATACTGGAACTTCCTTCCTAACAGCGCCGTGGTTGTATCTTCACCACATGGACTGCAACAGTTCATTGAGACGCATCACTGCCACGTTCTCAAGGGCAATTAGGGATGGACACTTAATGCTTAGCCTAGGTTTTGCACTCAGTTCCTGCAGTGGGGCTTGAGCCCACAGCCTTCTGTCTCAGAGCCACAATTGTCTTTAACTGGAGCAAAAGGACACTCGTCATCTGGTGGGAGAGGAAGAGGGAAAACTGACGAAGGCTTCTCACCATGATTTGCAACCGCTGCTGTAAATAATTGTGTGTTGTCTCTGAGTTAGGGCAGAGTTGTACTGCTCACCTGACCTTCAATAATCAGGGGTCACATAAGGAATGGTCGCAAAGCACTAAAGTCCTAAATGTGAATTTGAAGGGGAAGTTCTAGAAATGTGCTGTAAAACAGAGAACTTTTAATCTGCTGCAGCCTCCTCCTAAAGGATGGAACATTATGTGCAAGCACTAGGTTGAAGTGTCGAAGAACGTGGATGAAGGAATGGAAGAAAGAAGGATTTTTAATAAGGTGATTTGGAAACTGAGCAGAAAAGTGAAAGGATGTGTTAACAGCAGCTTGCTTTTAATTCTCAAATGGACTGGGTTAACATTCTTACAATGGGGTTAGGAAAAAAAATCATTTTAAAAAAATTCTTCAAAGTGTTATTTGTGTGCAAATACAGTGTGCGTACACAACTTCTATTTGATCTGGCGGCTAATTAGGAACTTACATCAAAGCTTCACACACACAAGGCTCTGACAAACCGTTGGAAAATTAGATAGAAAGTGATGAACATCTGGAATAAATCACCAGGAAGGCAGTTTGGGGCCAGCACACTGGAGTCATTTAAAATACAGCCTTATATTGTTCTGCAGAAAACTGCAGCAGCAAAATAAGCAATAAAATGCACAGGGGATTGTATATTCCAATTCTGGTGCTCACTCTGCGTGCCCAGTGAGTCTGCAACCTTTTACATATGCTGAAAATAGAAACAGCTTATCCACCAGACAGTAAATCAAGATCTTCAGCCTCCAACGTGTTTGCTGGGTTCCGTTATATGCTGGAGAATACAATGGACCAGCTCATGAGGGTTATGAAGTCAGCTAAAGCAAATTAAGTTTAAGTAAACGTTTAAACCTTCTCTAAAATAAGAGAGAGAGGAATTTTAGAGGAACGTATATTCCAATGGCACAATCTCAGACTTGCAAGGCCATTACATTCGACAACAACAACTTATATTTGCATAGCACCTATAAGGTAATGAAACATCCCAAGGCGTTACAAAACAAAATATGACACCGGACCACAAAAGAAAATATTAAATCTAATGACCAAAAACCTGGTCAGAGAGCTAGGTTTTAAGGAGCATCTTAAAGGTGGGGAAACGAGGTAGAGATAGAGGTGTAGGGAGGGAATTCAGAGTTTAGGAACTACGTAACTGAAGGCCGACATATGGAGCACTTAATATCAGCAATGCTCAAGAGGTCAGAATTAGAGAAACAGCGAGATTTCAGACAGTGGAACCGAGTTCAAGAGAACGAATGCAACATTTGCATTTATATAACGCCTTTCACGACCACCAGACATACAGGGGCCCTTTGCAGTCAGCAAGGTGCTTTCGGGGTGTCGTCGCCTTTGTGATGTGAGAGGTGCATCAAACAATTTGTGCACAGCAAGCTCCCACATACAGCAATGTGATAATGGCGCTACTGTTAATAACCACCCTCTGTTTATGTAGAAGTAACCAATTCACTATCATGTTCAAAGTTTGCCTGTGAACCCCACAATATGCAATCTTCTGGCAGCATTAAACAGTTGAAGGACTCAAAATTGCAGGGATATTGGGAAAGGGGAGGGCAGGATTGGAACTAAGTCGATTGCTTTCCAAAACAGCCACTGTAGACTCAATGGGCAGAATGGCCTCCTTCTGTGCTATCTATGAATCTCTGACCAGATAATCTCTTTGAGTGATTTTGTCTGACGAGTAAATATTGATCCCGATTGCTATGTAGTTTTACCATAATAACCCCCCATGTACAATGTACAATGCCCAATGAAAAGACTCTTGGGCATCTTCTGGAAAATGCAGTAAGTTTCCAGCTCCGATTGGAATGGCACCTCCAACACTGCTGCACTGCATCAACACCGCATGGTGTGCCAGCCTGGATTGTGCTGAAGCTGTGAAGTGGAGCTCGAACCCACAACCTCCGACATCCCTGGCAAGAGTGGTACCCAGTGAACCGCAGCTTACAGTCGGAGGGAGACAAGACCTGACCTGATCCGAAAATACCAATTTATCTTTAGTTTCATGCTGTTTATTTGTTCAAGACACGGTAGGACTAAGGGTGGAATCGTCCCAGATTTGCACTAAGTACGGTAGCGGGCGGGAAGGATGTGTTACCCGCTGGCCGCAATGGCAGCTTTTCATGCCATTTCATCCCAATGCCGCCTCATTCATCGTGCATTCCCGAGAAACACGCTGTTTCGCAGGTAGGCAGCCTCCAATTCGCCCACCACGCCATCACCTTGCTGCTTCCTCACACCGGGCACCATATTTGAAGTGCAGTCATGGGCACACCTCTCAGCGCATCCAGCCCAGAACTGCTGCACAGGAGAGACACGGCCCCGAAAGGCAAGAAGGCTGCAGCCCCATAATTCACTGATGCTTCCCTGGGATGCCTTACAGACACCATTAGAACCTGCCGGGATGTCCTCGACCCCAACTCCCGTCGCAGGAAGCCCATCTGGGTCACACCTCTGGCTTGGTAGGCAATGGCAGTGATGGCCAAAGAACAAAGAAAGAACAAAGAAAAGTACAGCACAGGAACAGGCCCTCGGCCCTCCAAGCCTGCGCCGATCATATTGCCTGTCAAACTTCCGGGGTCCGGATCCCTCTATTCCCATCCTATTCATGTATTTGTCAAGCTGCCTCTTAAACACTACTATTGTACCTGCTTCCACCACCTCCTCTGGCAGCGCATTCCAGACACTCATTACCCTTTGTGTAAAAAACTTGCCCCGCACATCTCCTCTATAGTTTTCTCCTCTCACCTTAAATCTATGTCCCCTAGTAATTGACTCTTCCACCCTGGGAAAAAGCTTCTGACTATCTGCTCTGTCCATGCCACTCATAATTTTGTAAACTTCTATCAAGTCGCCCCTCAATCTCCGTCGCTCTAGTGAGAACAATCCGAGTTTCTCCAACTCTCCTCATAACTAATAACCTCCAGACCAGGCAGCATCCTGGTAAACCTCCTCTGCACCCTCTCCAATGCCTCCATATCCTTCTGGTAATGTGGCAACCAGAATTGCACACAATATTTCAAGTGTGGTCTAACCAAGGTTCTATACAGCTGCAGCATGACTTCCCAGCTTTTATACTCAATACCCCTGCCAATGAAGGCAAGCATCCCATATGCCTTCCTGACTACCTTATCCACCTGCGTTGCCACTTTCAGTGACCTGTGGACCTGTACACCCAGATCCCTCTGCCCGTCGATGCACTTAAGGGTTCTGCCATTTACTGTGTAATTCCTACCTGTATTAGACCTTCCAAAATGGTCAGTGCCAACAGTGCACACAAGAGGTCAGCCACCCAGTGCAGAAAGAGGATGAATGATCCCATCCATACTGCCAGGGTAAGACAACCATCTCATCACTCTAAACTCACACACTCACAAGCCCAACACACATTCACTGGCATCTCACTCACTGCCAGCTCAAGGGACATCACCACTCACTCTCTCACACACACACCCTCACATCTCCATCTGGCCTCTTCTCCTCTGGAGACTGCCCTCCTCAGCCCTCACCATCGTGAGGCCACTTGCACAGATCAACATGTGCCACCCCCACACACCCTGGGATACCCTCCTTCCCCAGTGCAGCTCTCGCCCTGCAGCCTCTTCCCTTGCCTGAGGTCATTTCTTCCCCTTCCCCAAGCAAGCCTTAACCCTGCAGCCGTTGAAAAGCCACCCCCGCCTTAGGCTGGTCTGGTAGGGAGAGACCTGCCCATGAGCTCCCCCTAAAAGTGACGTGGTGCTGCCTGTGAATCCTGGCGCTGGTGACTGCGAGCACTGACCGAAGCAAGGGAGGCAAACAAACCTCGGAGTCCTGAGCCAACTGCAGCTCGCCAGGTGCACAACACTTATGTTCAGTTGTGAAACACATTGGCATGCAACCATGCTCTTGTGCCCAGATGATCCAACCTTGGTGGGGGTGGGGGGGGGACGATTCTGGCAGGCAAGGCTTATAATGATGGGCAAGTGTATTAAAGTCAAGTTCCTGATGCCTGTTGGCAGGGAAACATGGCCCCACCATTGGACAATCACAGACTGGTTTCATGACGCCGTGAAACCAGATGTTTGGCCTTCCAGCCATACTGTCCGCTCACGCCCACCGTGACGGGAGCGGGAGCAACGGGCCTAGAAAACTCTGCCCTAAGTTTCACGTTACTGCCGACTTAGAGCATCGAAGCTGGATACGTGGACACTGGAGAAAAGAACAGGAGGTTCTGCCGATGGGGATGAAGTGAAGAAGGGTGGGAGGAGGCTCACGTGGTGCGTAAACACCAGCATTGACTGGCCGGGCCGAATGGCCTGTGGCTGTGCTTGAGCGCTCGCGCTCCTCCTCCTGACCACGCCCCCCCCCACCCCCACCCCCACCAAGTCCGGGCAGCGCTGAGCATTTCAGGGCACGTATTACCTCGCCGGCTGCCCGCTTATTGGCCGGCCAGCAGTGAAATCGCAGTCGGGGGGGGACCTGGCTTGCGGGAGGGCGGGCAGTTTCGAGGCTGCTCTTGGGCCCACCTGCTGCGCCCGCTCGACGAGGTAAAAATTCTGTCCCCTGTAACGCTTCTGGATAGGGAAGGCGAATCGTCGAGAAAGGAACAGGCTAATTGGGCCCAATTCCGTTTCCCTGTTCTTAGAAATTCTTAAGATTCTTTTGTCCCAATCAGAAGCTCCTGAAATTTTTATTCTCCCGTGTTTCATAAATTCCCTGGAAAAACTCAGCAGGTCTGGCAGCATCGGCGGAGAAGAGCACAGTTGACGTTTCGAGTCCTCATGACCCTTCAACAGAACTAAGTAAAAATAGGAAAGGGGTGAAATCTCCACCTATTACTGGCTGCTCGTCCCAACAACAACCCCCCCCCCCACTTAAACCAGCTTATATTTCACCCCTTTCCTATTTTTACTTAGTTCTGTTGAAGGGTCACGAGGACTCGAAACGTCAACTGTGCTCTTCTCCGCCGATGCTACCAGACCTGCTGACTTTTTCCAGGTATTTCTGTTTCTGTTTTGGATTTCCAGCATCCGCAGTTTTTTGTTATTATTTCATAAAATTCAATGCACCGGCAGTTTGCAAATCTAGCTTTAGAAGTTTATAGGGATGTAAAATGAGCCACAGACGTTATTCCCTCTTTGGCTCCTTCCTAGGACATCATCGTCCCAAAATTTAGAATATGAAATCCGATTTTGTCTTTTTATTACTACTTTCAAATATTTTTATTGCCAATATTGCAGTTTGAATGTCGTGAATATTGTTGAAATTGAGCTCCTGCTCCAGGCACAGAATCAAAGGAGACAGCTCATGTCAGGCATTTACCTTTAACGTCAAAGACTTCAAAATCAATCTAAATCAATTGTGTACTCCATCTATATTGCAGAATCAATCTGAATGAATTGTGGAAAACTGACTGTGGATAGTTAAGACCACTGAGAATATCACTGGTCCAAGGGCAGGATATTGTCAATCACGAAGGGAGAAATTGCTTTTTTTGGTTCTGAGTGGAGTGATTTTATAAAATGCCATTTGCTTCAGAGCAGATGGGATAGATTCAGATCAATGCACAGTCCCAGCAAATGTCAATCAGTTTAGAGCTATCCTCAATTTTGTCACATTAAAAATAGTGTCATTTGACTAAACAATATTCTTCAGGCGCTTAAAATGTGATTTCACTCAATGTTGGTGTCTAAAATCAAACTAAGTTGGGCAATACAGCCCAATACAGCTGAAGAAGAACATCAGGTATAAAATGCTGACACTGCCTCCACTCTCATTTCAGATGTATTAGGATTTAAGCACAATTTTAAATCAAGGTTAATCTTTTGACACACCATTTGCATCCACTTTCACTGCAGTATAGACCAGACAAGTCAGATCTGCAGTATTTTGCTTTTATACAAGTCAATATGCCTTTTAAAATACCGCTTGGGGAGATTTTCTGCACTTATCTATGCATAACAGGAGACTGTTTCTGTCTACTCAAACTGACAGCATTGAGCAATTCTTGGTCAGGTACAGCAGAGTGTTGGGGCAGTTAAGAGAGGTGCTGGGGAACAATAGCCCAATAACAGCGCATTATTCTTGACATCACACTTCTGCAAAATCAACAGTGCGTTTGTGTACCATCATGTCACTGCAAAAAAGTCCAAAAAATAATGGTTTAGCAGACACTCCTTTTATAAATAGCACACTTTTAAAGGATCTGCAAGACCTCTGATTTTGAGATGGTGCCAAGTGGTTTTAGATGCACATTGGCGATTAGTCAGTCTTGCATTATTTGGGTTTCGTGTCAGGTATAGCTGAAGTGTGAGGCTGGATGTGAGGAGGTTTATCTTTGTGTTTAATGTTTCTAATATAACCAGAAAGCCAACTGTCTAATTTCACAGGCATTATGAAACATGAGTGAAACGTGGGATACATAGAGGGAAGGAAGCCCATTCAGTATATCTTAACTCATTCATCCAGAGACATCAAAACTGCAGCGTCTAAATGCTCCAAAAATGATTTCATCTCCACCATTCCACCCTGAAGTGTGTTCTAGTCTTTCCTCATAATAGAGTCCACTCACACGAGAAATCAGTCTTGCAATGCTTCCCTCAAATGCCTTGAGATCCCCTGAAAAGTGCCCTCAAATGCTTCAGTATCTCCCTTGTGCCTCGGTGACTAGAGCTGGACACATGAGTCAGGACGGTCTGACCAGAGCACTATACAGCTGGAGCACGACCTCCTCAACATGCCCCGCATGGTCTGGGCTATACTTTCCATCAGCCTATCTGCTTTGGAGATTGCTATTCTGCAACGACTGGATGCCCCTAGCATCAAGTCTACTAAAGACAGAAACAACTTACATTGCTATAGCCTTTCATAACCCAAGGATGTTTAAAAGCACCTGGCAGTTATTTAAATATTCTGGAACTGCGGCTGCTGGTCTCTAATGAAGGAAAGACGGCATCCAATTTATGCTCAGCAAGATTCCACAAACAGTAATGAAATAAATGATCGGATAAATCTCTTTTTCAAATGATGCTGGCTGAGAGATAAATTTCAGCCAGGGCACAGGACAGAACTGCACCCCACCCCACTCTCCCTCAGATAATGACATGGAATCTTCTATGTCCACCTGAGAGGGCAGACAGTGCCTCCGAACGTGCAATGGGGCTGAAGAGTCACCCTGGGTTATGTGTTCTAGTCTGTGAGAGGGGACGTGAACCCACAAGTTTCTGAATCAGAGGTGACAGTCCGAACACTGAGACAAGGCTGAGGCCACTGATCTTTTTTAACTTGATCTTCAGCTTTTTCAATGCTAATCAAGAGATGTTTGTGTTTCTGATTTGCTTCGCCTTACATGCAGTACCAAATACTTGTCTCTATCAAATTTCATTGCAGTGAAGTGCAACTTCACACACCTTCCATGTCACAGAGCCTGAGTGACATGTGAGTTGTCAGATAATCAATTTCCAATAGAAATCTGGTTAATTTCACTGCACTTTGACACAAGCACGCTGGATTAGATGTAACTTAATCACCATTTCCATGGTTTAAGAGCAACTAGGTTACCATAGGGGCCAAATTTTCACGACTGAGATAGATATCTTATGTCAGGAAATTTCCTGACTTGGCAGACCCGGCTCGGCTTAAAGGGCCCTGTTAGACTCAATTTTCACTCTGGGAAGGTGGGGGCAGGATGCAGTCGGGCCTGCTGATGCCAGCAGCAGATGCTTGGCAACCATGTGGTCAGGTTCGAAAGCCTGTCTCAGTCCTCTGGGACTTTGTTACTAGTTTTCTTTTAGAAGTTGTTAGGCTGTCTAGACCTCACCCAACCCTCTACCATCTCTATGCCGACTCATGCCTCCCACCCAACCCCATGCTCCCTCATACCTCCCATGCCACCTCCTTAACTACTTACCCAGTTATCCACCATAGTCAGACCTCGGAGCCATGTGGAGATGAACAAAAATAAACTTTGAATAATCTTATACAATTCTCACTCCTAACACTTAAATGGTGGAAAAAGACTCCTATTAAGAAACGGATTCAGATTTTAAATCTCTTCAAGTGGTTCTTCTCTTATAAAAACAAACAAACTTCTATTCAGATGCCACATCAAAGAAAGCCTCTTTAAACCGCCAATCAAACTGTGAACACAGAACCCCCGCTGAGATAATTGTAGCTTTTGAAACTCAGCCACACATTCATAATTATACAATAATAATTAAAACAGGAAATGCTAGAAAATCTCAGCAGATTTGACAGCGTCTGTGGAGAGAGAAACAGAGTTAATGTTTTGCGTCCGTATGACTTCGTACAAACCTGAAACGTTAACTCTGTTTCTTTCTCCACAGATGCTGTCAGATCTGCTGAGATTTTCCAGCATTTTTTGTATTTATTTCAGATTTCCTGCATCTACAGTATTTTGCTTTTTCATAATTACATAATGATAGGCCTTGGAAAATGTCAACAATACGTCAATTGAAACTGCACAAACGTTTATTTCCAGCCCATGTCAGATGGCTCGTCAATCAAAGCAATCCAGTAGGGGGTCTCCTTAAGCCTTATTGGCATTTTAAGCCTGTTTTTTCATGTTTAAAGAGCAGGAGATTTAAAAAACTTCAGCTCATGACCTCATATTACCTTAAACGGACCTAATCTACCCTTCAGGAATGTTCACGTATACTCCATCAATGTGTGACTCCCACCTTGTGAGCTAAGGCCCTTGGACCAACCAAAATGGGACCTGTTTAAACTTGGCACTAAGTTCAAATGACCCTGCTGAGTTCAGGTTTCCCGCCTGAGTGAATCACGCCCTGCCCCCTCTCCCCTACTGGTAAAAATTGGACCTGTCAGAAGTAAGTGCGTAACTTCCACATCTGGATCCTGATCACCATTTTTAAAGGTCCACAGTGTCTTCCCAGCTACACAAAAATCCACCCCTAGGTTCAGAGGTTAAACCTGGAACTTTTCTGACACAAGTACCATACTTCCTACTCATCTATTGATCCAATATGGAAACCTATCATCTGACTTGTTTGAAGGAATATAACCATTTTTAAACTTGCTGCCTTTTCCAGTTTACCGAGCCCCAACGCTATTTGATTTGCCACAGACACACCGGAGTGAAATGAAGCAACGTTAATAAATGAGAGAACACATTCACTAATAGCGTATTTTTGATCTCAACAGCCAGCTGATATCCTAAGAGTGGCTGCCTGAATAAGGATCAGCGAGGGCTCGTGATCTATGTTGGTTCTTTCAGAAGGACAGTGGAAAAATAATGAATTTCCTGCTTATTTTACTGAAATGAAAATTCACAACTTACATGGGGCCTTTGCTGTCTCAAAAATGTTTACAAGGGGAGGATTTACAAGGGAAAACATTGAGGAAGATCATTTCTGTCAGCTTCATGGTTAGATCATCTTCATTAGTCCCCGATTTCAGGTCACCGACCACTGAAGGCCTGAGACAAAGTGGAGGAACCAGTAATCGAGTAAGGACCAAGTCTACAGGCTTTCCTGCTTCCAGGTTCATAAGAAGCAATGGGATATCTTCTGGGGGAATTCTTTTAAATATGTTTAACACCACAAGAGGGTTTTGATTCTCTTGAGCTCTTCCAAGCAATTCCAAGCCGGAGCGTGTGTGCGCACAGCTGATCGCTGCCTTTTTAAGTAGGTGGGCCAATTAAGGCCCGCCCAGCGTGATGCATGCCTGGAATCGCTGTGCGCTCCCTATATGGGCAGATATGGGCACGGGGTGGGGGGGGTGGGGAGCGGGGTTGCCTGAGTCAGGGCCCAGAAATCTCCCCGAGGCACAGAACTGCCTCGGGGAGATTAGTTTGAGTTTAAAACATTTCGAGAAAGGGGAAAAAAAATTTTTTTTAGGGCATGTCTCCCTCGTGTGAAACTTGTCACATGAGCTGGGACATGTCTATGAATTCAATCTAAAAAAATTTTTCAAACCTTTATAAAGCCTTCACGAAACTTCACCCCGCCCTTGGATGAGGTCCTGTGGAAAATGGGAAGGCCGCCCGGGCTCTTCACCTTAATATTGGACGGGCAGCTCAGTTTATAGTTTTAATTGATAGTTAACTGGCCTCAACAGGCCTTTGACAGTTCAGCGGGGGCGCAGCCAACTCCGGTGCACGGCTGCCAATCTGAATGACGCGTGGTGACGTTGGGACACAGGCCCAATGTCACCGGGCGTCATTTTACCCCTCGCCTCGCCGAAGATTCTGCCCCAAGTTTATCTGCAATGTCAAACTTCAGCAGAAAGAAATAATCCCAACATCTGAAGAACCCTAGTTGTTCCGTGGTTTTTCTTATTTTCCACACCTACTGCTTCTCTGGACAAAATTCTCAGCAAGTGTGAGGGAATCTAAAACGAGGGGGCAATGCTTCAGAATAAGGGCGGGGGTGGAGGTCTCCCGTTTAAGATGGACATTAGGAAGGTCTTCTTTCAGGGGGTCATGACTCTTTGTAATTTTCTACCACCGGGAGCAGTGGAGGTGGAGCCATTGAATATTTTCAAGACTGGGGTTTTTTGAACTATAAGGGTCACGGCGAACAGGGGAGAAAATGGAACTGAGGTCACAAATGGTTCAGCCTTGATCTTCCTGAACAGTGGACAGGTCTACTCCTACTCCTAAATCTTCTGCTCATACTAACCCACATCCATTGGGAACAGGCTGACCAAATTCATTTCACTTAAGATCTCAAGTTACTGTCAGAGACTTTGTCGCATTAGCCTAATGCTGCTTTGAAAGACTGATATCTGATGGAACAGGACAGAGGTCAGTTTGATTGCACTCTGCAGTCCCTTACTTTATTTATTTAAGCTTACAAAGATAACGGTGGTACAGTTTTGCCCCGTGCATGTTTTGTTTGGTTCAAGGGCGCTAAGAATTTGTTAGTTACATTGAATTCAATCATTGAATAATGGAACTCATCATTTTATGACATATTGTCCTTTACTTGCTCCATTCCACAGCTGAAAATAAACTGCAGCTTGTCTCAGTTGCTGGGATTATCATTTTCGGGAACTTGTGGCGTGAATGAAAGCCAGAATAAAAACAGTTCCAATTGCAGTTCTGGAAACAGAAACAATATCAGGGAGGACCAGAGATTTGCTGGCTGAGGTTGAAAACATATTATAATGCAGTGCAGCCAAGGGACTGCACCAATTAAACTGGACCCATTGCTCCCAGGCTGAATATCTTCCATTGATCACCAACTCCTCCCAATCATTTTTTTTCCACGATAAGATCACAAAAGATTTTCAACACCAAAACCCAAAGTTAACTTAAAACTCTCTGTCGACAGGAGTTATTTGAGCTCTGTTGGCTGATGATTAAACACACCCTCTCACACAAACTAATAGGTTTTACTCCTCAACATTCATTTGAGTTTCGAGAGGGAAGGAGCTGTGCTTTTTGATAATGCATTTTCCCTTATACAAACCCACAATTAAAATTCTGCAAAAGTCGATACTGCTCCGTCCTCATTATTAAGATGTACCTTAATTAATTGCAGTTTTAAATCAACAAAGTCTAATTGGATTTTGAATCTGGTTACACAAATAATTCTCAGGTTCACAAGAAATAGGAGCAGGAGTATACCATGCAGCCCACTGTACCTGCTCTGCCCATCAGTATGATCATGGCTGATCTTGGGCTTCAACTCCACTTCCCTGCCCGCTCCCCATATCCCTTGATTCCCTAAGAGGCCAAAAATCAGTCTATCCCAACTTTAAATGTATTCAAAGATGGAGCATCCACAGCCCTCTGGAGTAGAGAACTCCAAAGATTCACAACCCTTTGAGTGAAGTAATTTCTCCTCATCTCAGTGACCGTGCGCCCATGTTATAGATTCCCCGACCAGTGGAAACAATTCTCCAGCGCCGACCCTATCAAGCCCCTTCAGAATCTTGTATTCCCCATTTTTTATTTTCAACCTGGTCACTGTTCTTTCCTTCCTGTGATCCTCATATTTCAGACATGCTGCCTTCCAAGAAGTGCAAGATACAGGCCAAAACTGCAGCAACTTTTTGACCATTAGAACTATGGAGAAACAGCAGGATTTGGCATCCTGAAATATCTCCCATGTGGTTTCGCTCAAGCAAAACCGACAGAGAAGAATCTGCCTCTGCAATAAAAATTGGCTTATTAGAGAAAAGGAAAATACAAGTGGATAATCACACCAAGGGAAAGAAAATAGCAGGAGAAATTAAACAAGAGGAAGAGGATTTGGAAAGTTTCCAAAATATGGAATGCTAGCTTAAGTTTAATGTGAAAATAAATATGTGGATGTTCTGATTGACTGAGGGTATATTGCTGCTTCCATCTGTGGCAATGTTGATAATTATGCCCGATATTGTAACAGGAAACAGTCAAACAGTCTCTCAAATTTAACAGTGCCATCTGTAGTCGCTTCAATTTTTGTTACAGAAAATATGATTTCATATTATGTGTTGAATTAAGAGGACTATCGAACCTGTTGGGTGTTTAGGCAGCCCCAATGACGCCTCATGTTTAGTTGGCTGGTGTAGATCTCTGTCCCATTAATTTGCTTATCTCTCAAGCTGATGGTACCAATAAATGTTTGCTGTTCTGATTCAGGGATTCAATTACAATTGCATATACAAGTGAATATACAATTGCAAATTAGAAACTGGATTATTGGTCATTGTCATGGCTCACACAGCCTATACAACTCACAGACTGTATGTACCTCACTGACTGTATATAGCTCATGGAGCTGTATATAGTTCACACACCATATATAGCTCATGGAGCTGTATATAGTTCACACACCATATATAGCTCAAGGAGCTGTATATAGTTCACACACCATATGTAGCTCAAGAAGCCATATATAGTTCACACACCATATATAACTCACTGACCGTATATAGCTCAAAGACTATGTATCTCATTGACTGTATATAGAGCCATGGAGCCGTATATAGTTCCTGGACCTGTATGCAGCTCAGAATCTGTATATAGCTCACTGATCGTATGCAGCTCACTGACCATATATAACACATGGAGCCATATAGCTAATGATTTGCATTTAGCTAATCCCTGGGTATTGTGGGATTCAGATGCACATTTCACTTAGCAAAGCTGTTGCTGATCTCCCCATTGTTAATGTGGTACAAATCTTACATGGTACAATAAGGACACAGCACTCTCTTTACAGCGCACTGAATTGTACCAAGCTGATAGGGAGAAGGCCAGCGGTGAATACAGCAACAAAAGCCGATTCAGAAGTGAAAGAAAGAACACTGGAGGATCCTGCACTGCCATAAAAGAAACCAGCAAAGTTACCTCTCATCACTGTGATAGTGGAATGCAGTTCAAAAGTACATCCACTGTGAGATTTCCCAGGTGATGCCACTGATCGTGTGACTCCATTGATCATGCCTGCACTCCAGTTATTTAGGGAATTAGACACCAGTTACTTACAAGAGGTAATCACTACATTCAGGACTCAATTTGTGTCTGCCTCTGACAGAGTCAGATAGATCACTCGGGAGTTTTTCAGATTATCTGCGTGCAAGCTCCCACAAGCAGCAATGTGATAACGACCGAATAAAGTGTGGAATTCGAAGCCCTCCCCCTACCTCTGACTGTAATACCGGCCGTGCCCAATGCTCCTGGTGGCGCTGCTGGTACTGCACAGCCGCCAGCCTCTCATTGGCCGGCTGCTGTCGAGGGTGGGATTTCCACCCTACCTGGGCGCTCGATTGTGTGGGAGGCCCATGGCTGTCCAGGTAAGTGCCTGATTGGATCGGGCCTCCCAGGGTGAAGCAGCATGGAGTTCCCACCATTCCTCCAACCAGTTCTGTCCAATGTGCTTGTTATAGTCAGGTCGATTGAGGTATAAATATTGGTCAGGGCACAGGGGTTAACTCACCTGGTCTTCTTCAAAATAGTGCAAGGGGATCTTTTATATCCACCTGAGAGAGCAGAGGGTCCTTGGTTTAATGTCTCATCCCAAAAGACAGCACCTCCCTCAGTAATGCACTGCAGTGTCAGCCTAAATTTTTCTGCTTACATCTCTGCAGCTTATTCAGCTAAAATTGCCCAGGACAAACGATTGGTAACTTGCCATTGTTTGTCAAATTATTACCACCCCCCCCCCCCCCCACCCCCAGTAACAGGTCCATCCCTCCAAATTCCACTCATGAAGCAGATTGCTGTTCCATCATGTACTGTGCTCTGGAACACGGAGGATATACCTGGTCCAGGCACTGGACTATCAAGTTGTAATTGAGGCTCGACTCGGTTCCGAACTTCCAGACCTGAATGCCTCACCCTTACCCCAAAGACAGGACGAACGTTACAAGCTGAACGCTCGATAACAGACCTGCCTTTGTTTTAAGCGCTTTGGGACACTCTGGGGTCATCAAAGACGCCATGTAAATCCATGTCCCTTAGACTGACAAAGTTGATGTGGACAAATCATACAATGGCGTAAGCTGAAAACATTTATGCAAATGAATCCAGGAAAAAAAATAAAGGGCCGAATCTCCTGTTTGGCGCGTGGGGGCTGATGGGTAGAATGAATTGGGACGATGTTGGGCATGTGTCCCGATGTCACCGTGCGTCATTCCGATCTTCAGTTCAGTGGGCGCGCACCGGAGTTGGCTGCGCACTCGCCGAACTGTCAAAGGCCTGTTAAGACCGTTAGTTACCTAATTAAAGTCATTGTCAGGGCTGCCAGTCCAGCCTTAAGGTCTTTATTAAAATTCGTAAACGTGCCTCAGCTTTATGTGACACTGTCACAGGAGGGGACATGTCTTCGTAACTTTATTTTTTTTTATCTTAAACACGTTTCGAGCTGAACTCAATCTCCCTGAGGCACAGGGCTCCGTCAGGGAGATTTCTGCACTCTTTCGTGTGCATGCGCGAAACAGCGCAGGCCCCGACTCTCACCCACCCCCCCACCCCCCACCCCCGTCCGCACAGGTAATGCCCAGCCCTTTTTGATGTGCGTCACGCTGGGTGGGCTTTAATTGGCCTGCCCACATAAAATGATGGTGCGCAGCCGATCGTGGGTGGGGATTGGCTGCCTGTGCCCGCTCCCGACTGGTCCACCCAACGGGGAGAAAATTCTCCCCAAAGTTATCATTGGGGTATCACCAATGTCAAAACACCCAGCAATGTAAATGGATGGAAGATTACAGAAAGCTAGAATTCTTTAACTGTGTACTTTAGAGATGTTTCTTAAACTCACTCGCCCCATGCATTGTGTTAGGCTAAAAATACAATACTCAAACTCTTGAACTATCTAGTCCCCTCGTAATGCTCGCAGCAAGTCACTGAAAACTAGGAACCTGATCTCCATTTAAGTTTGGCAGTCAGACATTTGAAAATACCAACAGGGGGTAGCTCTGTGAAAATGGATGTTTCTTTTTATATTTTTGGGAATATGCTGGTATCTTGTAAAGATGTGGGTGTGTGCGCGTGTGTGTGTCATTAAACTGGAAGAAGGTTAGTCAAGACAGCTTGTCTGTGGGAGCACAGGGATGAAAGGTAAAAGTTCTAGATGCATGCAGTTGTAATGAGAGGCTATGTTGATGTTGCAATTACAAGTAAATTGGTTGGGTTTTAAAACTTGCGTTAGGTGCTAGGTAAGGACTGGACTTTTCAGCTGTTACATTTCAAAGGGTAGTTTAGTAGTGAGAAGGGGCTTCTACAATTTACAAAGGTTTCATAAATAAACAGGGGAAGGTTATTAAATTTTACTTGACCCAACAACAGAGATAATAGGAAAACATGAAAGATTTTTATATTTTGGAAATGTTGAGCTCAAAGAGGTGCTTAGGACAATGAACTCTAGTTAAAAAAGATATTTAACAAAAGATGTTTACTGGAGTTGGGTTGGCTGCGTGGGGAGATGTCCTGAGACCAGCTCTGTGCTGAGAAAAGTTGTGAGTTTGAAGCAGCCACCCAGTTTCAAGCCAGAAAAATCTTTGCTTTTAGAAAGCAGCCTGCTTCTGAACTTCCTTCGTTTCCACAGCAGAGTGGAAGAGAGTGAGAAGTCATATGGTATACCTTCACTAAAGTGACAGCAGTTTTTGCCTTGGGTGATATTAATAGATTTTTATGGTTAAAAATCCAGAAGGGAGCAGTTGCCAAGTAGTTTACCTGTGTGTTCTGACCAAGTGGGGTTTTTTGCGGGGGGGGCCGGTGGTTGTGGAATGTTTTGTAAGACTGTTAACTGTGCAACTTTAATCTTGCATGATTAAGTCCTTTTCTTCTTGTTAATAAATCTTTTAATTTTAAAATCCTAAAAGTGTTCCTGGGATTGTATGTTCCTGGGCTCAGTAGTTCTTTCCCTTGTTTTCAAAATACAAAATAAAGACGATGATCAGTAAGACATTCTCCCTCTGGGACTTAGCCTGCTCAGAGAATAACATGGGCTGTAGTCATAATGACTCATATTTCTTGAAAGTTGTGTTGCTGAAGCCGTTCAATTTAAATCATTCTATGACCACCTCAGTGTGTGTAAGGAGCACACTGTCACTTATTTAGAAAGCGGCTGCACACAACAAAGTTGGTGGTCTACCACTTAAGAAATAGAGTGATTGGCAGCCTTTATGTGCAGTGTCCACACAGCAGCAGTGTTATCACAGAAACACAGAATTGTTATGGTGTAGAACGAGGCCATTCGGCCCTTTGTGTCTGCACCTGGCTCTCTGAGCATTTTAACTTAGTGCCAATCTCCTGCCATTTCCCCATAACCCTACACATTGTTTCGATTTAAATAATCATCCAAAGCCCTCTTGAATGCCTCAATTGAACCTACCTCCACCACACTTCCAGGCAGTACATTCCAACCCTAACTACTGGCTGTGTGAAAATATTTTTTGTCACTTTGCATTTGCTTCTTTTGCAAAACATTTTAAAACCGTGCCCTTTGGTTTTCAATCCATTTACTAGTGGGAACAGTTTCTCCCTATCTACGCTGTCCAGACCCCTCATGATTTTGAAAATTTCTATCAAGTCTCCTCTTAGCCTTCTCCTCTCCAAGGAGAACAGTCCCAACTTCTCCAATCTTTCCACATAACTGAAATGTCTCATCCTTGGAATCATGCTCTTAAACCTCTTCTGCACTCTCTCCAATGTGTTCACATCTTTCCTATAGTGTGGCACCCAAAACTGTACATAGTACTCCAGCTGAGGTCTAACCAGTGTCTCATATAAGTTCATCATAACCTCCCTGCTCTTGTACTCCATGCCCCTATTAATGAAGCCTAGAATACTGTATGCTTTAGTAACAGCTCTCTCTACCTCCCTTGCTAACTTTAATAACTTATGTACATATACACCCAGGTCTCTCTGCTCCTGCACACCCTTTAGAATAGTGTCCTTTATTTTATGCTGTCTCTTCATGTTCTTTGTACCAAAGTGTATTACCTCAAACTTCTCTACATTTATCTTCATCTGCTATCTATCTGCCCACTCCACTAATGTGTCAATGTCCTTTCGAAGTTCTAAACCGTCCTCCTCATGGTTTGCAATTCTCCCAAGTTTTGTATTGTCTGCAAATTTTCCCCTACACATTTGTTTGAAATTGTCCCCTACACATCAAGATCTAGATCATTTGTACATATCAGGAAAAGCAAGGGTCCCAATACCAATCCCTGGGGAACTCCAGTACAAACCTTCTTCCAGCCTGAAAAATGCTCATTAACCATTACTCTCTGTTTCCTATCCCTCAGCCAATTTTGTATCCATGATGCTACTGTCCCTTTTATTCCATGAGCTATAACTTTCCTCACAAGTCTGTTGTGTGGTACTGTATCGAGCGTTTTTGAAAGTCCATATACACCACATCAACAGCCTTACCCTCATTAACCATCTCTGTAACCTCTTCAAAAAACTCCAGCAAGTTAGTTAGACATGATTTTCCTTTAACAAATCCATGCTGACTCTTCTGAATCAATCCACGTTTTTCCATGTGACTATTAATTCTATCCAGAATAATTACTTCTAAAAGTTTCCCCACCACCAAGGTTAAACTGACTGGTCAGTAATGGCAGGGCAGATCTTTACATCATTTTTTTGAACAATGGTGTAATGTTTACAATTCTCCAGTCCTCCGACACCACCCCGAATCCAGAGAACATTGAAAGATTATTGCCAGTGCCTCTGCAATTTCCACTCTCATTCCCTTCATTATTCTTGGATGCATCTCATCCAGTCCCAGCGCCTTATCAACTTTAAGTACTGACAGCTTATCCAATATCTCCTCCTTATCAATTTTAAACCCTTCTAGTGACTGAGTTCCCTCTTCTGTCACCATGGCCTGGGCAGCATCTGCCTCGTAGGTAAAAACAGATGCAAAGTATTTAACACCTCAGCCACGCCTCTTGCCTCTATGTGTAAATCCCCTTTCTGGTCCCTATTCAGCCCTACTCCTCCTTTTACCACCCTTTTACTACTGATGCGCTTATAGAATACTTTGGGATTTCCTTTTATGTTAGCTGCCAGTCTTTTTTCATAATCCCTCTTTTGCTTCTTGTACTTGCTTTTTCACACCCCTTCTGAACCTTCTGTATTCAGCTTGGTTCTCAATTGTTTTTGCTACCTGACACCTGTCGTACGCACACTTTTTCTTAGTTTCCATCTCCTTTGTCACCCAGGGAGCCCTGGGTTTGTTTGTCCTACCTTTGCTTTTTGAGGGAATATACCTTAACTGTGCCCAAATTATCTCCTCTTTGAAGGCAGCCCATCGTTCAGCTATGTTTCTCCCACCAACCTTTGGTTCCGATCTATCCGGCCCAGCTCCGTTCTTGCCCCATTGAAGTCCGCTCTGTGCCAGTTGATTACTCTTACTCTGGATTTACCAATGTCATTTTCCATCGTCATCCTAAACCTTATGATATAATGATCACTGTCCTCTGAATTTCAATGACTCACCCTCCATTCTTCTGAAAGTAATGTCTCCTTCTTAGATATGGTTTTAAGGGTACTAGTCGAAGCTGACAGCAGTTCTGACCATCAGCTAGGAGGGTTTAAAATTGATAAGGAAGAGGTATTGGAAACGCTGTCGGTACCTAAGGTTGATAAGGGACCGGGATTGGATGAGATGCATCCAACTATATTGAAGAAACGAGAGTGGAAATTGCAGAGGCACTGGCAATAATCTTTCAATGTTCCCTGGATTCGACAGAGGACTGAAGAATTGCAAACATTACGCCCTTGTTCAAAAAACATTGTAAAGATCTGCCCTGCAATTACTGACCAGTCAGTTTAACTTTGGTGGTGGGGGAAACTTCTAGAAGCAATTATTCTGGATAGAATTAATAGTCACATGGAAAAACATGGATTGATTCGGAAGAGTCAGCATAGGTTTGTTAAAGGAAAATCATGTCTAACTAACTTGCTGGAGTTTTTTGACGAGGTAATGGAGATGGTCGATGAGGGCAAGGCCGAGTTCGGTAACAGACCAGCCATGATTTTAATGAATGGGTTAGCAGGCCCAAGGGGTTAAATGGCCTCCTCCTGCTCTTAGAAATTTCACCTAATTTGTAAAGTGCTCAGGTTTTGAGGGAAACAATTAGGCCATGGTTGCTATAAAACTCTTTGCAAATGAACTGGCAAATAATTATGTTAGGACAGCAGATAATAAACAGATGGATATTACAACAATCTAAATTCCTCCTATTCTCTACTATACCAATAAGCATTTATACCATTTTCAGAATTCATCTATCAACAGTGCTACATAGTTATGAGGTGCATGTTAGCTTTTACATTCATGGAGTCAGAATGTTAAGTATCTGAGTGAATTACAAACTCAATGGATTAAGGGACAAACAAGATTTATATAATTGGAATACAATTCAGCAGATATCCAGCCAAGATAAACATGTTTTAAGTTAATATAAAATTCTGGGTTTAATAATTAAATGTTCTTTAAATAATTCATACTTACCTTTCATGTATCGGATGAAATAAATCTGCTCTAGATTTTTTTTTTGCAGAAGACAATATAAATTTTCCCCAATTACGCCTTTATCCATCATGACAGGAGTGTGCATTTGCATATTGGAAGCTAATTTAAATTAACATGTTCTGCTGCTGCTTCAAAGGGCAATTGCACTGCCTGATTTGGCATTGATCCACTGGAATCAGTAAGAATGTCAGATCTCTCCTGGGTTAATCGATCTCCACCAGGTAAACTGTGCAGGTGCTCCAATTCTTTTTGTCATGGGATGTGAGTGTCCCCGCAAAGAAAACATTTATTGTCCATCCCTAATTGCCCTTGAGAAGGTGGTGGTGAGCTGCCTTCTTGAACTGCTGCAGTCCATGTGGTGTAGGTACACCCACAGTGCTGTTAGGGAGGGAGTTCCAGGATTTTGACCCAGCGACAATGAAGGAACAGCGATATATTTCCAAGTCAGGATGGTGAATGGCTTGAAGGGGAACTTGCAAGTGGTGGTGTTCCCATCTATCTGCTGCCCTTGTCCTTCTAGGTGGTAGAGGTTGCGTGTTTGGAAGGTGCTGCCTAAGAAGCCTTGGTGAGTTGCTACAGTGTGTCTTGTAATACTGCCTATGTTGGAGGGAGGGGCTGTTTAAAGTTGTGGATGGGGTGAGAATCAAGCGAGCTGCTTTGCCCTGCATGGCATCGATCTTCTCGTGTTGTTGGAGCTGCACTCATCCAGGCAAATGGAGAGCATTCAATCACACTCCTGAATTGTGTACAGGCTTTGAGGAGTCAGAAGGCAAGTTACTCACCGCAGAATTCCCAGCCTGACCTGCTCTTACAGACTCAGTATTTACATGGCCGGTCTAGTTAAATTTCTGGTCAATGGTAACCCCCAGGGTGTTGATGGCGGGGGATTCAGCTATGGTAATGCCATTGAATTTCGAGGTGAGACAGTTAGATTTTCTTTTGTTGGAGATGGTCATTGCCTGGCACTTGTGCAGTGCGAATGTTGCTTCATCTCTGTACGTTCTGGGCTTGACAGGGATGGGTGGTGTGGGAGGGGACGACAAAGGAAACTTAAACAGGAATCCCATTCCAAAACAGCAAAGAACTGCCCTGGGGTCAAATGGGTTCCAGAATGGCACCTGACAAAGGGAGGTAGGCGTTGGGTTGATGCTCTGCGACAAACTATGTAACGTGAGCAGTATCCCTCAGCACCTGCTGATTGACCAGCCAGCATGTACTGTAGGCAAAGGGTCAAAGTTCCCTATTGTACAGCCAGCTAACTCAGAATTTCAAAAACCTGTGGCTAGCAGAAGGTAAGATGAAATTGGGAGTTAAAATACACTTACTGTTCTTTTATCAGCCTGTGACCATTTCAAAACATTCTTGGGCGATCCTTGGGGGGGGGTTGGTGGGGGCACCTGCCTGATTCAGGTGGAAGGAAGCACTAGCTATAACAGGTAAATCTAAGGAATGATTTTGTTTGGACCCCAAAGTCATTTTATGGTCCGCTGGGCAGAATGATTGCCATGGAGATCTGCTCAGCAAAGCATGCTGGGGCAAAACCCCATCAGCCAAGCCTGTCACACAAGGCCCCGCTCCATAAAACCTGCCAGCTAGGCTAAGGCACCTTCACAGAGAAGTGCAAAAAGTTATTTTTATTTGCAGTCGTGGGAGTGATTCTCAGGCTCCACTGCTACCACAACCTTCCCCGCACCCCCATTCCACATTTGTAGAGCTTTCCGGATAACCCCTCCCCTGTCTCCACTCCCTTCCCCCTCACCCCCGCAATGATTTACCTGAGTGCCAAGAAGCGGGATCCTGGCCATTTGTTATTCACCAGCCCTGCCTCCCCATTTCACACAGGGAGTTCGCAGCTTTTAATATTCATGCGGCCCAGTCACAAAAACACAGCAGGCCTCTCTGTAGACTATCTCCAGCAACAAGCCGGCACATTCCGGCTGCTGACACCACCTGGAATTAAAACTCCTCCTTCGGCAATGTCTGAATGGTGAAAATTCAACACGATTGCTGAATGTGTTTTTATCACAGTGCTGTGCATGGTACTTGCACAGGTATTAATCAGTTAAAATAAACAGATTAGCATTTGAATAGAAACAACTGGGTCTGGGTCAAAACCCTGGAACCCCCTCCCTAACAGCACTGTGGGTGTACCTACACCACATGGACTGCAGCGGTTCAAGAAGGCAGCTCACCACCACCTTCTCAAGGGCAACTAGGGATGGGTAATAAATGCAGTTCCAGCCAGCGAAACCCACATGCCAGAAAAATAAAACAAAATTTTAAGAAAGAATGTTGTATATATAGCCTCTGGGCATGTCCTTCACTGACCCTTAGTTCTACCTTTTAATTTCTCTTAAACTCCAATGAGATGAGGCACAGATTGAAGAACTTAACACGGTCTACTGTACTGTCCCTTAGGGTCCGCAGCATATTCCGACACCCCCCCGCCCCCCCCCCCCACCCCGCAACTGAACTCCATCAAGTGTAAAGTTACAGGAGCAAGTATTTGAGTCCTGGATTCAATTCACTGGGAAACATCACAGACAATGACATTGATGCATTATTCTCCTGCACATCTCTCCCTGTCTGTGCAACTGTCCTCTCAGTATAGCCCCCATTTCTTCTCAACTCACCTCTGGGCTGCCCTTAACTATAGCTCACTGTTGGAGTCAACATATAAAACCTTTGGGTGAGAGACTTATCCTTTAAGACGCTGAGATTGCACGCAAATTCGAACAGATGGGGCTGGATTTTACAGGGCACTGGTCCTGCCCACACCCCAACTAAAAAGTCAGTGGGTAGCCTGCCCACGATAAAGCCAACAGCCCAGCAGCCATATTATGCTTGGCGGGATGTTAACTGGCTCAGGGTGAGACTTCCACCCCTATCTGGGGAGGGAATGCCGCCTTCGGGAGCTGATTGGCTGCTGGCTCCATAGTCCCAGCAGCACCAAGTTCGAGCGGAACTACAGCCAGAGCTCCAACAAGAGGAGATTATGGAGGCCGGATTGATGGTAAATCCAGGGTATCGGTGGGGGGCCTCAGTCAGGGAGTTGAGGGTCAGTGGGGGCCAGGTTTGAGAGGCTAGGAGAAGGGTTAAAGGGGGGTGGGGGGGGTATGATTTTGGAGGAGGGGGGTTGGGGAAATGCCTCCGATGGGCATGTGGGATCCTCAAAGGAGGTTCCCCACCCTTGCCCAACAGCAGCACAGCCAGTAAAAGTTGCCGGACCTGCTTGGCAGGGGCTTCACCAATCTGTTGCCAAAATAGTGGCAGAGGCTGGATGAAGCTCTTAAGTGGCCAATAATTAGCCACTGAAGGGCCTCAATAAGCCCAAGGGCATGTGGGCTGTCTGACACCTTCCTCGTCCATCGCAAAACAGGAGACCAGCCTGGCTCGGCTGGGAAGGCCAGACTCTGGATTTTATGAGCCCTCCTGCCTTTAAACACGCTGGCGGGGGAGCGTAGAATCCAGCTCATGGGGGTCCCGCTTCTCTTCAAAAGTGTTACGTCATAGGCCGAAGATGAGTGGATCTCATTGCAAAAGGATGAGACTTGACTGACTAGTTAGTCTGCAACCTTGGGCAAACGGGAAGGGGGAATATTGGAGAGATCAACAGTTTGGACCCACATCCTTGGAAGGAGTTAAAAACTGGCTTGCCCACCCGCTAAGCACCTCAAGCACTCAGTTTGCCAACCAATGCCAGCTGAGCATTGCTGATGTCAAGCCTGGGATAATTGCAGCACTCTAGAGCACCACCCTCTTCCTCTTAAGTGCTTCCCTGCCCTGCCTCTCAATGGGCATCAAGGGCTCCTTTTCGTCTGTGCCACCATGGAGTCCCTCCAGGCAGTCAACATGCTGAGTTCAAGCAATCAGTTGAGAGGCTCTAATTACAGTGCCGCGGGCAGATTCATTTCCTCTTTACTGCCTTGATTAGAACATGCCTTCTGATAATTACTTGCGAGAGGAAGAAGCACTTTAAGCTTGGCTTCTCTGTTACACAGCAGGGTTTGAGAGCAGCATGCTCAAAATGGAAGAAAAGCAGCATTGACCAAGTGCACCCAGAGGAAGCAGATTCTGTTTGTTCATCAGTAGTAGTAATTTTCCATGCCAATGTTTAAAACTAGTATAAAATAGGATTTATGTCCTATTATTGTTACGTGTCCTCAGGTGTGATTGTGCTCCTTGTAAATACAAACGAAAGGGGTAGTGTCTATGCGAAAAAGTTTGTTTATAAATAACAATAATTTAAATGTCAAAAAGCACATGTGTCTTTCACCTTGTACCATCATCCCATTCATTACCTGATCTGTCTGATTTCCATCCTATCACAGTCCTTCACTTTTGTTCTTTTCCACCCCCCACCCCCCCTCCCCCCCCCGGTACTTGTTTAAAAGCTGTTACAGCTTGAACACTTTCCTTAGGATAGGTCATCAACCTGAAACAATGGGCCGGATTTTCCCGCTCTAGGAATCGTCAAAGGCGGGGGTGGGGGGTGCCGGCAGAAAATTTGACAGACCAGCAAAAGGCCTGTTGACTTTGGTCGGGAACTTCAGGTCTCCCGGTGGCCGGACTGGAAAACTCCGCCTGAGGGTTCTGTTTCTCTCTCCGCAAAGTTGAGTGTCTCTAGCGTTAACTGTTTTTATTTCAGATTTCCGGCGCCTGCAGTATTTTTGCTTTCGTACATAGTTGTGACACCTTCATCCAACATCGTCAGGACGAAAATGATGCAGAGCTCTCTCGAGTTCAGTGACTCGTGCTGCAATGTATTACCAAGGATGCAGTCGACTCTCTGATACCTAACTCGAGGGCCAGTCTAGCCAGTGAGCATTAGCCCATTTATTTTGGAAGATTCATCTCCCTGAGGTAGCTCTGTGCCTCGGGGAGCTTTTCCAGTGCACCAGCGCGCAAGAGTGAAGCTCCTGTTTGCCCGCTTCACCCCCACCCCCACACACAGGCCGCGCTGAGCGCTGCCGCTGGTGTTTCACGCTGGGTGGTATTGAATTGGCCGGCCAGTGTGAAATTGTAGTCCGGCCCCAATTGCGGACGGGGTGGGGGGGGGGGGGTAGGCGGCAGGAGACCGCTGACAAGGGGATAAATCCTCCCCATGAGGTTGACGGGCAAACTGTAACTGATCAATATGGGAAGCAAGAGGATCTAAAAAACACTTTGACACAATGTGCTCGAAACACTTCCTGACAATCGGTTTAAGAGCCACCGGCCACTAATCATTCAGCTCAGCAGGCCCAAGCTGCAACTGTATATGGTTTCGTACCACTCCCTGAAGAGCAAGTGTGTAATGGACAGTTTAAATATTAAATCTGAGTTCAAAATAAAGAGGCCTGTTGATAGCCACAGCGAGAATAATCATCAAGCGCAGAGCAGATAATGCAGATTGGTTGACTAATGAATGTTGCTCGACTGGGTGACTGAAGGAAATTGGTTCGGTCTCAACCATTTCTGAAGACTTGGTAATTCAGGAGGAACTTTCCTTACCATCAACGTATTGAATGGCAGGGCAGGCTTGATGCTGAGTGGCCTATTCCTGCCCCTATGTTCCTATCCGGAGAGTGGCGAAATTCTGGAACTCATTATCACAGGAGAAGTTGAATTGAATGGTGTAGATACATTTAAGCTGAATAAACATATGGGGGAGAAGGGAGTCGAAGGACATGCTGATAGGGTGAGATGAAAAGGGGTGAAAGGAGGTTTGTGTGGAGCAGGAACACCAGAATGGACCAGCTGGGCTGAATGGATTGTACGTAATGTTGCAAATCTATATAATGTATTCACCCATTAAGCCAATGGGATGCCAAAAGCTAATGACTTCTCTGTCCTTTATCCCCTTTAAGAAGAATGTGTGACTTGTGTAAGTTCTGCCTAATACTGTTAGTGAGCTTCAGGACAATATCATGAGTGTCCTTGAGTTGTCATTTCTCTGTTGCTACATGAGGTATCATTGTCGAACACCATTTTTTTGGTACCAAGCCCAGTGGCTGTCACAGTGAACTGTTCTGACTTAGTTGGGTAGTTGGGCACAGCTATTCAGCTACAGATATCAGCTGCAGAAACCTGCAGCACCTTCAACCAAATTCAAAAACAGTTTCCACCTATCAGTGGCATCCAGGCTCACTTTAGATCATTTGGCAGAAACCTTACAAGCCATTTGGTTCAAATGTGTATCTTGTTTTGGTCCTCAACAGGGCATGGTTTCCCTACACCCATCTCAACTGACAGATACTAGACAGGTACTAGATACCCACCTGTAAACTCAGGCCACTGACTTGTACTGTTGTTGGGCAAAAGTCTTGGGATGTTTTATGACTTTAAGGGGTCTACATCAATGGGGGTTCAGGGAATCATGACAGGTTTAGTTAAATGAATGTGCACACACACATATGCACACAAAACACACATACACCACACACACATAACACAGACATACACCACACACACACAAAACACAAATAACACAGACATACACCACACACACAAACAACATGCACATACACCATACACACACAAAACACACATACACCACACAAATACAACACATACACACCACACACACATAACACACACACACATGCCACATACATACAACACACACATATACCACACTTGTATAACACAGACAAAACACACACACACCACACACATACAACACACACATATAACACACACACACACACCACACACATACAACACACACACACCATACACACATAACACACACACACATGCCACACACATACAACACACACATATACCACACTTGTATAACACAGACAAAACACACACACATATAACACATATAACACACACATACACCACACACACATACACCACACTTGTATAACACACACACACACACACAACACACACAACACATATGCCTACACAGCACACACAAACTATCAAAGTTTGATCCGCTGAACTTCACAATTAATGCCATTTGTTTTAAATGAAAAGGGTGAAAATTAAAGTCACAGCATGCTGGAAGTTGTATCTATAAAAATACGGTAGTACAGTGCTCACAGTTAGAGAGCTGACTCAAAAATGGGTTGACTGGCACTTAGCAACACGAGAATATATAAAGCCGGAAGAAACTGTTCCCATTCTTCTACCCGGTCTGAAAGTTCAACAATATTCAAATACTTTTATCTCCTGCAGACTTCTTTCTCTGCCAAGTATCTATCAACTTGTGCTTGCCTTTCTGCCTCCACTGCTTCCCCATGGAGCTTGTTCCATAGATTCGCCACCTTCTTGTAAAACAAGCTTTCTCTGGACAACCAAAAGATATTTGAGTGGTTGGTAGTGGTGGTGGTGGTTGTGTGTGTGTGTGTGTGTGTGTGTGTGTGTGTGTGTGTGTGTGTGTGTGTGTGGGGGGGGGGGGGGTGCAGGGAAAGCAAGTGACTCAGAAAAAATAAGTTCACAGCCACTGCACTTACAAGTCACAATACATTGACTGTGATGTCAACTGTCTGCTTTCCATAAATACCTGGTCCCAGGCTAATGTTCTGTTTAATAACATTGCCTGTGTTAAAACCCATCGACAGCTCCCATCAGTCTCCTATATAAGACAGGATTCCAGGCGAGCTGAATGAGAGTCCACTGAGCAGCACGCTGACTGATATCAAGTGCAGCAGCCAAGTCCAGCAAAAGGATGAATACTCCGCACAACAAAACAGGTTTAAAATAAACACTTATTAGAGTAAATACAATACTTCCAGTATATTAAGGAGAGGTCAACTGTTATCTAAAAGCTACACCATTTGTGCCAGCCAGTTTTCTGGAGGAGGGTCTGAAACTACAGCTCTCCAGCAGGCGAGTCGTATAAAAACAATGAATAAAAGTACCAAATATTCGGGCAGTAATAAAAGGGGAATGACTATGATTAATGAAGGGAAAGGGCTTACAAACCCAGTGGATGTCGATAATTTAAAGGAGAGCAGAGGCAGGGCTAGTTTTCCAGGGTTTAAAATAATCAAATTCTTTTTAAACTGTTCGATGAAAATGGCATGTTGGAAACCACTGGTATTTGACATATTGCTAAAGCAAACATTGTACTTAAAAGACTGGCCTTTTAGCACTTAGCCGCATAAGGAGAACTCAGTTTTAAAACTAGGGTCCTTGTTCACTAAAGAGGTTAAGTCATCGTGTCGGGGGAATTTGAGGCTCATTTAGTCTCAACAAGCTACCCCTGCCAAAATGTCCAATATAATGGACGCTGGGCAAATACTTGAGCTATTGGTGCTGCTACCTGCTCAATGTTAACTTTCACTGGCAATTATTTCCAAGTTTGTAAGAGAAGAAAATTGCCCTTTTTAATTTATATTTTGGTCTTCAACAAAGCTGCCTAAATGTGAGACCGGGTGGATAACCTTCCCTCTGCCTCATTGTGATTGTTTCGTACCAAGCTGGAGGGAAATAAGCGGACTGGGGCCATTGTAGTTCCCTGGGCAGAAGTGCCTCACCCTAACTGTGCAGTCAGCCATGTGATTTCAGTACAAGGGAAGGTTTCCACACGTGTGCCTATTTGCAGGAAAACCACAAGCAGACTCCTAACATAAATGTTTATAATTTTGGAACATATAAAACACAGAAGGCATCTCCCTGGCAAGTGGAGATCAAGGCTCTGGACTTATATCCTTGCATTTTACATCACAAGCATGTTGGCCCATATTTCTGCAGCATTACAACATGGTTAATTCAGTCTAGTTAACATTACTCATAACCATTGTAGGCAGTGAAAACACTGAAAAAACATCGTATCCCATCACTATGTAGATCTGTGTCACCACCACCTTCTCAAGGGCAATAAGGGATGGGCAATAAATGCTGGTCTAGCCAGTGATGCACACATCCCAAGAACAAATTTTTTAAAAATTCAAATAGAGACATGAAATAATTCCGGATTTTAATATTACGATGTTCAAAATATTCACTGGTGTTTATGACAGTGAATTTACTTTATTCAGAGAGTGTAAGTAAATTGACAAGTGGGGAGCACAGGCTGGGGGGTTAATGTGAGTCCGAACCCTTTCTCAATTTTATCATTTTTTGTAGTAACACTGTGATGATTATTGTAGTCACAAATATTGTAAAGTGACTTTGTAATGAAACTTCTTGAATATTAAATTACCTTTGTCTGAGAAGCTAATTTGCCCTAAGCTTTTCTTCATTTGTGAAGTTAATAGCCTAATGAAAATCGCGAAGCAATTGCAGATGTTCCAAAGTCAATCGTATTTATCTATGTTCTCATGTTTTATGAATCACAGAATCTCACAGTGCAGAAGAGGCCCTTCGGCCCATCGAGTCTGCACCGACACGTGAGAAACACCTGACCTACCTACCTAATTCCATTTACCAGCACTTGGCCCATAGCGTTGAATGTTATAACGTGCCAAGTGCTCATCCAGGTACTTTTTAAAGGATGTGAGGCAACCCGCCTCCACCACCCTCCCAGGCAGCGCATTCCAGACCCTCACCACCCTCTGGGTAAAAAGGTTTTCCTCACATCCCCCTTAAACCTCCTGCCCCTCACCTTGAACTTATGCCCTCTCATGACTGACCCTTCAACTAAGGGGAACAGCTGCTCCCTATCCACCCTGTCCATGCTCTCATAATCTTGTACACCTCGATCAGGTCGTCCCTCAGTCTTCTCTGCTCCAATGAAAACAACCCAAGTCTATCCAACCTCTCTTCATAACTTAAATGTTTCATCCCAGGCAACATCCTGGTGAATCTCCTCTGCACCCCCTCCAGTGCAATCACATCCTTCCTATAATGTGGCGACCAGAACTGCACACAGTACTCCAGCTGTGGCCTCACTAAGGTTCTACACAACTCCAACATAATCTCCCTACTTTTGTAATCTATGCCTCGATTGATAAAGGTAAGTGTCCCAGATGCCTTTTTCACCACCCCACTAACATGCCCCTCCGCCTTCAGAGATCTAGTGTCATGCCGTTCATTGAATACTTCCTTGTCAAATTACTCCTTCCAAAGTGTATTACCTCACATTTTTCAGGGTTAAATTCAATCTGCCACTTATCTGCCCATTTGACCATCCCATCTATATCTTCCTGTAGCCCAAGACACTCAGCCTCACTGTTAACCACCCGGCCAATCTTTGTGTCTCCACAAACTTACTAATCCTACTCCCCACATAGTCATCTATGTCATTTATATAAATGACGAATAATAGGGTGCCCAGCACAGATTCCTGTGGTATGCCACTGGACACTAGCTTCTAGTCACTGAAGCGGCCTTCTGTCATCACTCTCTCTCTCCGACAACTAAGCCAATTTTGAATCCACCTTATCAAATTACCCTGTATCCCATGTGCATGTGCCTACTTTGTAAGCTTCCCTTGTCAAAGGCTTTGCTGAAATCTATATAAACTACATCATCTGCGCTACCCTCATCTACACACCTGCTCACCTCCTCAAAAAATTCAATCAAATTTGTTAGGCGTGTCCTCCCTCTGACAAAGCCATGCTGACTATCCCTGATTAAACCTTGCCTCTCCAAGTGGAGATAGATTCTCTCCTTCAGGATTTTCTCCAATAGTTTCCCTACCACTGACGTGAGACTCACTGGCCTGTAGTTCCCTGGCTTATCTCTACAACACTTCTTAAATAGCAGAACCACATTAGCTGTTCTCCAGTCCTCTGGCACCTACCCCGTGGCCAGAGAGGAAACAAAAATTTGGGTCAGAGCCCCTGCGATCTCCTCTCCTGCCTCCCTTAGCAGTCTGGGACACATATCATCTGGACCTGGAGATTTGTCCACTTTTAAGCCTGCCAACACCTCCAATACCTTGTCACTCCCTATATCAATTTGCTCAAGAACCTCACAGTCTCTCTCCCCGAGTTCGATACCTTCATCCTCATTCTCTTGGGTGAAGATGGATGTGAAGTATTCGTTCAACCAATTCGTTCTACCAATGTCCTCTGGCTCCACCCATAGGTTGCCCCCTTGGTCCCTAATGGGCCCTACTCTTTCCCTGGTTATCCTCTTCCCATTGATATACTTATAGAATATCTTGGGAATTTCCCTACTTTTACCAGCCAGAGCTTTCTCATATCCCCTTTTTGCTCTCCTAATTGCTTTCTTAAGCTCCACCCTGCACTGTCTGTACTCCACTAATGCCTCTGCTGATTTGCTTCCCTTGTACCTGCTAAAAGCCTCTCTTTTCCTTCTTATCGTATCCTGAATTTCTCTGGCCATCCATGGTTATCTGGGCTTGTTACCCCTTCCTATCACCCTAGAGGGAACATGTTGAGCCTGTACCCTCCCCATTTTCTTTTTGAACACCCCTCACTGCTCCTCTGTAGATTTCCCCACAAGTAGCTGTTCCCAGTCTACCTTGGCCAGATCCTGCCTTATTTTACTAAAATCCACTCTCCCCCAATCCAAAACATTTTTTTGCAACTTGTCGATTTCTTTGTCCATAACAAACTTAAACTGTACCATGTTGTGTTCGCTATCACTAAAATGCTCCCCCACCACCACCTCAGCCACCTGTCCGGCTTCATTCCCCAGAATTAGGTCCAGCACTGCACCATCCCTTGTTGGACCCTCTACATATTGACCTAAAATGTTCTCCTGTACACATTTCAAGAAATCCATTCCATCCAAGCCCTTAACATTATGTCTGTCCCAATTAATGTTGGGAAAGTTGAAATCACCTAATGTGATTACCCTATTGTTATTGTCTTTACACACCTCCCCAAATTGAGCACATATTTGCTCCTCAATTTCCTGCTGACTATCTAGGGGTCTATAATAAACACTTAGCAATGTGGCTGCTCCTTTTTTATTCCTAAGCTCTACCCACAAAGCTTCATTCGATGCCCCCTCCAAGATATCATCTCTCCTTACTGCAGTCACTGACTCCTTAACTAATAATGCAATGCCTCCTTCTCTTTTGCTCCCTCTGCTGTCTCGCCTGAAGATTCTATATCGCGGAATGTTGAGCTGCCAATCCTGCCCCTCCCTCAACCACGTCTCTCTGATGGCTACTATATCACAATTCCACGTGTCAATCCTCACCCTTAACCCATCCGTTTTACCTGTAATACTCCTGGCATTAAAGTAGAGGCCATCCAGCCTTGCCTTACTCCCCTGAAGCTTAATGCAGCTGTACTCCCTCTGACTTGATTGTTTTACTGTGTTATTATTTGTCCCTATTCTGCTAACATTCTGTGTCCCCTCCCCCTGCCGAATTAGTTTAAACTCTTCCCAACAGCACTAGCAAACCCACCCGCAAGGATGTTAGTCCCACTCTGGTTCAGATGCAGACCATCCCGCTTGTACAGGTCCCACCTTCCCTAGAAATGGTCCCAGTGATCAAGGAATCTAAAACCCTCCCTCCTGCACCAACTCTTAAGCCACGTATTCATCTACACTATTCTCCTATTTCTGTGCTCGCTAGCATGTGGCACTGGGAGTAATCCAGAGATTACAATGAGGTAAAGATGATTTTTGTAGGAAGTTATCTGGAAGCAACATCACGAAGATAGAAATCAACTGTTCTGGTCACAATGGCTTCGAATGCGGAGTGAGGGGGGGGTAGAAGGTCGTGTCGTGGTAATGTCACTGGACTAATAATTGTGAAGCTCAGGCTAATACTTTGGGGACATGGGTTCAAATCCCACCATGGCAGCTGGTGGAATTTAAATTCAATTAATAAATCTGGAATATAAAGCTAGTCTCAGTCATGATGACCAGGAAACTATCATTGATTATTGTAAAAATCCATCTGATTCACTAATGTCCTTTAGGGAAGGAAATCTGCTGTCCTTACCTGGTCTGGCCTACATGTGACTCCAGACCCACAGCAAAGTGGTTGACTCTTAACTGCCCTCTGAAATGGCCCAGCAAGCCTCTCAGTTCAAGGGCAATTGGGGATGGGCAACAAATGCTGTCCTGTCCAGTGATGCCCACATCCCATGAAAGAATAAATTAAACGGAACTTTAGTTACAAATCATCTGAAGGAATTGCAGAACAACTGAGCTGCCTTCTGAATGCTGAAATTTCAGGCAATGTAGCCAATGATGCAGCAGCTCTGTGTGAAAGATCAGGAGATGGAAATTGCCATTGGTAATCTGTGACCATTCTGGGTAGAGTGGGAGACTTGTAGGTTATACAACAACAAACCCCACTTGTTATTCCACACCTGGGAAACCTTCTTTATCAAATGCCAACTTACTGGACAAACACTTGTTTACACAAATACTCTGGGACAAGGATCTATAATGGCCTGAATCCTCATCACTCTAATGTTCATGAAGCCACACTCGCACTGGTGTTATTGATCAGCTTTTGATACATTTCTAACTAATAAACTTTTAAAATATCATCCACTCTTAATTCAAGGTTGCTATATATTGATGTCTAGCATCATATATATATATAATATATATGTGTGCATATATGTAAATCTTCAAGTTCTGGAGTAAGAAGTATTTGGAGACTAAGACGCCCTTACTCAAGTTGAAGAGATGGTGGCTCAAACAGTTCACTTCATAACACAAATAAAAACTGAAAAGGCTGGAAATACTCAGCAGGTCTGGCAGCGCCTGTGTTGAGAGAAACAGGGTTAACACCTCAGTTCTGATGACAGGTCATTGGCCTGAAAAGTTAACTCTGTTTCTCTCTCCACAGGTTCTGCCAGACCCGCTGCGTTGTTCCCGCATTTTCTGTGCTTATCCCAGATATGAACGTCGGCAGTGTTTTGTTTTCTCTATTACACTTTTATAAAGAAGCCAGCAGCTGACAAATCTATTTACCTGAACAAGAAGTTCCAGCTTCCTGTCATCTAGGAGGTGCACCTGACATCGACGGCCCTCCGTCATCTGAAAGAAAGCAGAAGGAGCAGTCAGACCTGAGCAACACCAAGTACAGTGAGAGAGGAAAACAATCAGGCGCAGCAGCAAAACGGCACCGACCTTCGGAGGAGCCAACAAACCAGACTGTTCCAAATTGACAATCCTTCTGTGAAAGACTCTGCCGGGAGCAAATTGAAGAAACTTGGATCTTTGTGCAGGCACAGCGCTACACAACACAGTACACTGCAGCTGCTTGCTGAACTATGTAGGTTTGGACTATATCTCACATACCCAGCAGAGAGCCTGGCACCCGTCCCCAAAGGAAATCCTTTGTGAAGCAGACTTCCTATAAATGTCAAACAGTCACCACTGCACAATAAATTGGTCTGCTGTATTATGTTTTAACGTGAAGTGTAATGGTAGATCCTTAATATTCCTGCTTTCGCTATAATGAATCAGTTTGCTAGCCCAATGAAAATAGATGCCAGTAAATCCTGCAGTGTTTGAATGCAGCAACCACACTGTAAAAGGCCGGACTGGGTCTGTGCTGTTCAACTGGTTTCAGGTAAAAGAAAAAATAAAACCTATGCACTTTAATCGCCCATGCCTTATTCCCAATAACCTACTGTTCAGGCATCAGTGGTGGTGGCGTTTCACAGTTCACTCAGGGAGTCCGAGTTGTTGTGGCTCGGACATGCATGTTGTCATCTGGAGCTATGGATAGGGATGGTAGAGGGTCCAATGTTCTTTCAATCACATATCTGACCAGGAATCTCTCCCACTCTTACCGCCTGCCACTGGTGTTTGTCGGAAGGATTTACAAGTTGATACTCAACCCGTTTGGCCACGTGATGAAGGCACCTTCTGACTCAGGGGAATGGGCCATTACGCCACACAGCCTCCTATCAATTCGACAGGATGGCATCACTTCCACAACACTTTAAAAAAAGTTGAATTGAATTTCTCAGTCAGCGATTGTATCATGAACTATGGAATTTGCAATGTACAGACAGGTCAAGTCCAAGGCTTGACCCCTGGATTGCGATGGGTGTGCTGATGCCGGGTTTAACGGAATGCCTTGCACTTTAGTCAAGGGACCAAGGAGGGAGAATCACTAGACAAGCTTCCTACAGCTAAGTGTCAGGCTATTGAGAAGTACGTCTTTGGGAAATTGTGAGCATTGGACTGGTTTTGGCTGAGAATCCCATCGCCAAGTACAACAGCCTACTCTAGATTGATCAATGAGAAATGCCCAACTGAGCAAAGCCCACAAACTATAACAAAAACAGAATTACCTGGAAAAACTCAGCAGGTCTGGCAGCATCGGCGGAGAAGAAAAGAGAAGGGTCATGAGGACTCGAAACGTCAACTCTTTTCTTCTGCGCCGATGCTGCCAGACCTGCTGAGTTTTTCCAGGTAATTCTGTTTTTGTTTTGGATTTCCAGCATCTGCAGTTTTTTTGTTTTTATCCCACAAACTATACCCCAGTGTGAATAGTTGCCTTGAAGAGAGGGGAAAAAGATGGAAATAATTACAACAAAATTTATATTTCTCCCTTTATTTAAGGTCACCAAACACATCAGCTGGGTTTTTCTATGGTACTGTATATTTATAACAAATTACATTTTTACCCTTTATCTGTCGTTATAGTTTTATTGACGGTGATCAAGCCCCACCAGCCTGTGGTTTCCATAAGAAAATGCACAGAACGATGGAAAGTGATCTGCAAAATACTGGCTGAAACCCCCCCACTGAATTTGTGTCATCGCAACACTTGACTTTCACAGCGGCTCTCGTTCTGAGCCTTGTAAATTTTGGCCGCTAATGCATGTCTTTCTAACAATCCAGAACACATTCAGTATAAAAAGCCTGCGCATTCAAATCTGATGTGCTTTAAGGTAAAGGAGAGCTGCAGATTCCTTCTTTTGTTCTGAAGAGAAAGTGTGCCAGTCCCTTGGAAACGCGTCGACAGCTCCACCAGAATTTATAAAGTAAATTTGAAGAGATTAGATTCCTATCTGCCGAATAGCTTCTAGAACAGAAGATAAGCAAAAAAAGAAAAAAAATCTTCACTCCTTGTTGTCAAGCCAAAACTTCCCCCCACCCCACCACCCCCACCCGGTCAAACCCTTGGAATCCCTGAGATCAAGATTTGTTACAGTTTATGCTATTGAAAAAAACATAACGCTGGCTTGATTTGTGGGTGGACTGTGTACTGTACACTGCATTACTTGAGTCAATTCACACTATGTTTCAAATCAAACAGAAGGTTCCGGTTTCAGTCAAACACAATCTGCCTAAATATTTACTCAGTGTTCTTCAGAGAGTGTTTCATCGAAAGGCAGACACTAAGTTTGCACAGGGACTGTTCTCAAGAAGTGATATGAGCCACACAACATGTATGTCCCTCACCATTTTTCTCATTCTCCGACGTCTGACACTCACAATATATTGGACCCCGACCGTCAATTGCGCTGAGTGCAAGAGCAGGGAAGTTATGCTGAACCTTTAGGCCACAAACAGAGTGTTGCATCCTGTTCTGTGTGCCACACTTTAGGGAAGATGTCAGGGTCCTTGAGTGGATGCAGAGAAGATTTACCAGAATGGTTCCACATACCCCTACATACCAACATACAAATTAGGAGCAGGAGTAGGCCATTCGGCCCCTCGAGCCTGCTCCGCCATTCAATAAGATGGCAGCTGATCCCACTGTGGACTCAGCTCCACTTTCCGGTCTACTCCTGATATCCTTTGGCTCCCTTGTTCGGCTGCCTTAAAAATATTCAATGTCCCGCTGCCTTCACTCTCTCCGGGGAAGAGGGTTCCGCAGGCCAATGACCCTCTGAGAGAAAAAAATTCTCCTCGTCCCCGTCTTAAAGGGGAGACCCCTTATTTTTAAACTGTGTCCCCTCGTTCCAGTCTCTCCCACAAGGGGAAATATCCCCTCAGCATCCACCCCATCAAATCCCCTCAGGATCTGATACGTTTCAATAGAAACACCTCTCAATCTTCTCTAAGCTCGAATGGAGACAGGCCCAGCCCGTCCAACTTTCGCTCATAAGGAATCCCCCATCCCAGGAATCAGTCAAATGGACCTTCTCTGCACTGCTTCTAATGTAATTACGTCCTTTCTTAGGTATGGACACCAAAACTGTGCACAGTACTCTAGATGTGGTCTCACAAATGTAGCAAAACACCCCTCCTTTTATATTCCATTCCCCTTGCAACAAACACCGACATTCCATTTGTCTTCCCAAACACTTGCTGTGCCTGCATATTAACCTTTACTGATTGCTGTACCAGGACACCCAGATCCCTCTGTACCTCAGAGTTCCGCAATCTCTCTCCACTTAAATAATTTGCTGCTTTTCCATTCTTCCTGCCAAAGTGGACAAGTTTACATTTTCCCACAATATACATCATCTGCCAAATCTTTGCTCACTCACTTAACTTATCTATGTCCCTGTGCAGACTCCTTATGCCCAGTTCAGAAGTTACTTTCCTATCTATCTTTGTGCTATCAGGGATGGGAGGTTGATGTTACAGAGTTGGGTTGGAGAAGCTGGGGTTGCTCTCTTTGGAGCAAAGGAGTTGGAGAGAGGTGTATGGGATGATGATAGATGTGGGTAAGGTAGACATAGAAAAGCTGATGAAAAAGGACTAGGGGAAACAGGTGTGAGGTTTTGGATAAGGGATGCAGAGGGGGATGTGAGGAAGACATGCTCTCACCTTCTACCCCACCCCCAACAGTTAGTCAAAGTATGATCCGCAAAGCAGCGTTCACCTCAATCACAAGACATGAATCAAACTGAAGATGGTGTGAGAGACTCAGGTAGACTCGACGCTCCATACAGTGGATCAGCAGAGGGGATTGGAGAGAAAACTTGAGAGGGTGGAGGGGGTCAGGAACTCACTGCCTGGAGGTATTGCTAGTGACAGAAACCTGAGTAACATTTAAAAGCTACCTGGATACGCATGTGAAATATGGTAACATCCAAGGCTGCTGACCAAATGCTGGAAAGTGGGACTAGGCTGGGTGGTTCCTTGTCAGCCAGCCCGGACTCGAAGGGCTGAATGGCCTCTTTCCCTGCAGTAAATTTCTATAATTCCGCGACGGGTTCAGTGGTCCATGAATCAGGTGACCCACTTGCACAAATGAAGCTCTAAACACAAGATGGGCACCAATAGGCAAGGCAACTTCAACCCGTTCTCACTCGTTTGGAAACTAAGAAGCTGCAGAATCCCCATCCCAGCATCCACTGTTTCCTAAAAGAATCCATAAGGTTCTTCATCCTATCCACAAATCAACTCCGCATGTTGATCACTGCATGAAGAGCTTCCTGATATCAGCCTTCAAGCTGCTTTCATCAATTTCACTGCCAGCCTCCAGCCACAGTTTAATGGGAAGCAATGTTCCTCATTCTACACATTCAATATTTTGTTTGCTATCATAACCATGTCATAAAAATCTTTAACTTAAACCTATTACAACAACAATTTAAATAGCAAATAAT
The DNA here is from genome assembly GCF_017639515.1 of Carcharodon carcharias. Taxonomy (NCBI): domain Eukaryota; kingdom Metazoa; phylum Chordata; class Chondrichthyes; order Lamniformes; family Lamnidae; genus Carcharodon; species Carcharodon carcharias. Next base: position 141,403,424 of record NC_054479.1, read on the forward strand.
GAATTTTAATAGCATCTAGAATGTAATCAAATGTCCCAAGATGCTTCTAATGGGTATTATTAAACAAAATTTGACATGTAGTCATGTAAGAGGGTATTAGATCAGATGACCAAAGCTTGGTCAAAGGGGTAGATGTTAAGGAGCGTCTTAAAGGTGGAAAGACAAAGAGAGGTGGAGAGGTGCAGGGAGCGATTTCTAGGGCATGGGGCCCAGGCAGCCATAAAAATGGGGATGCTTGGGAGGCCAGAGTCGGAGGGTTGTGGGGGGGTAGAGCAGAATACAGGGATCGGGAATGGGAAGACCATGGAGGGATCTGAAAACCACTACCATCTAGATGGACAAGGGGCAGCAGACACATGGGAACACCACCACCTGGAAGTTCCCCTCCAAGCCACTCACCATCCTGACTTGGAAATATATCGCCGTTCCTTCACTGTCGCTGGGTCAAAATCCCTTCCTAACAGCACTGTGGGTGTACCTACACCACATGGACTTCAGCGGCTCACCACCACCTTCTCAAGGGCAATTAGGGATGGGCAATAAATGCTGGTCTAGATAGGGACACCCACATCCTGCGAAATAATTAAAAGGAAATATGGGTTGGCAAGCCGAGGGGTGATGGGTGCAAGGGCTTTGATATTAGTTAGGGACAGGGGGCAGCAGAGTTTTTGGAATATCTCAGGTTTAGCGAGGGTAGAATATAGGAAGCTGGACAGGAGTGCAATTTCACACCTTTCTTTGCATCCCTCCATTTAAGATTTTATTACATGAAATATTATTACCTTCCCTCCCTGCAGCCCCAGAGGTCTCCCCAAGACAGTTCTTGGATGGGTAGTGACCTGTTGCCGTATATTAACAAGTAACTGCACAGCGACAGTTCACAGAGGCAATTGGTCTGGGCTACTCATCATCCAATTTCCCTCCCAATGCCAGCCAACTTTTTCTCAATGCTTCCGATTGAAACCCAGAGGCCAAATGTGAGACGTTCCAGGTGATTTACGATCCGTGACACACACTATGCTGGTGCCTCATTCCATCCTCACTCCCAGCATGAACAGTTACTTCCTGTTATTGGGCCGTGAATGCTGATAAAAACTCTGCTCGCCGACTCTCGGACATATTCCTGGAGGTCCCAACACTTAACCTCCAGGCATCATGTCGGAAACAGCCATTTCCAAATCTTTTCGCAGCTAGTCGGCGCAAGCTTTCAAAGAAATGGAACCAAAGCATCATTTTTTAATAACCCTGGGGGTCTGAATGTTTCGGTTGTCAGGCACGGGTGATTGGAGGACCCGGGAGCGGACAGGGAAATGTGCCACCAGCCGTAATTGGCCCCCCCTGCCATGCCAATTAGCGGCCAGCTAGCATGATACGCCCGCTGAAGTGCCCAGCGCTGCCGGGGTGGGGGTAGAAAGAGGGCGGGTGAGGGTGACTGAGGGTGCTGGGTGAGCGCTTCCAGTGAGCTCCCTGAAGGTAGACAGCTGCCCCCAGGGAACTGCAGATCGCCACAGGCTAAGGGACCAAACAAAAATGCCGCAAAATAAGTCCACGTAGCGCAATCAAGCACCTGGAAGCAATACCTCATAAAGAAAAAACAGTCCCCGGACATCTCTTTTTACTTTATTCCCCACCCCCCACCACCCGACCACGGAGATTTCATTCCACTCGGGATCGAGGTTCGAGCAAAAATGTGAATGTCGCCTGGGAGAAGGGGCCCGTCCGTCAGCCGTAAATGTGGACGGGACCCTTGAAGTCGCTGCTGAACGCATCGTTCATGGGCTTAACTGCCCCTTAATTGTCGCCGGGCGCGCCTCTGACTGCCGCGGGTGCCCGCCCAGCGTAATATCTCACGCCTCGGGACGCTCCCCGATGTCGTCACGTGCTATTTCATGTCCGTCCAGGTCACCCTGGCACGTGCCCTCGCCCGTGGGGTGTCAAATTCCGCCCTGTGATTTTTCTGTGGATGTTTGCAGCAGTGTCCAAAACACCAAAGGCTTAATTGCTGAAGGCTCCTGATCAATCAAGGAGCTTTGGCAACTCAATGATAACCCCACCCCCCCCCTCAAGGAGCATCTCAGGTAGTAGGGTCATTAACAAAGTGGTTTCACGAAGAACATAAGAACGAGGAGCAGGACTAGGCCATTCAGCCCCTCGAGCCTGCCCCACCATTCACTACGATCATGGCTGACCTCATTTCGGCCTCAACTCCAATTTCCCTGCCCTCTCCCCGTAACCTTTCGACCATTTAACAAGAACTAGATTTCAATATCCCCACCAAAAAATCTCACCAATAATGATGAACTTTTCAGCAACCAGAAAACATAATTTAAGTCTTATTAACAAAATACAGTCACATTTATTTCAACCCACGGAAAACCATAACACTGCAGCTCTGTCAACTCCCCCAACATTCTGCCTCGAGATTTTGGAGTACAAATGTTTGATGCACTGTTTTGAAATTTTCTCTTTGATATTTTAACAGGGTGGTGGGGGGGGTGTTAAATGAAATGGATTATGGGCCTCTTTTCAAACGGCAGAGATAGCAATTTCAGAGCAAAGCACTAAGTGCTTTTAAACTGTTCAACCTCCTCCATGACCTGTTCACAGTTTCCAGGTTAGCACACGGAGCAACAAAACATTTTAAAATCTTTACATGTCTGACAGAGGACAATTAAAAAAAAAATCTTCTTCCTTTGTTCAGTCTTAAAATCTGTTTCATCACTGACAACATCACATTGCAGAATCTTCCAACAATTAGATTTTAAAATTCCCTTCACCCCACAAGTCCAGCCCAGTTAACATGCCATATCCTACTTTTCTACAGCTATAATGTAATGCTTGTTAGTTAGTTGCTTTTGCCAAGACCATCTTTTTAATAATACAGTACCCTCTGTCCTCTTTTAAGTATTTTCACATGCAAAGCACATTTGGATCAGAGCATGAACCGTATACTGTTAAAAACACAACAGAAAAATCACACCAGGCAGGCCTCAGGCTTTACAGCTGTATCCAGCTTATTGTATCCCATTCTCTGGAATCTGGGCACAGCCATGCTCCATGTGCAAGGAGCTCCCACAGTATCAGCTCAATCTGAAGCAGCTTCCCAGCTCAGTGCATCCAGGAACACACACTGGCCGCGGTCCAACGCTTCGGCACACTATCCACCCCTCTGTGGAGCACTCTCATCGCAAGCATTCGAACACTGTGGAGAAATATCTCGCCTAACATACCATTGGAGAAGCATAAGGAGCAGCTGATTTCTGATGGGCTCTGTCAGGCTGGCTGGAAACTGCGGACAGCTCACGTGCAGGCAAAAAACAGACTTGGAGAGGCAGAGATTGGGGGAGGGGAGCATAGAAAGTGTGAGAGAGAGAGAGAGAGGGAGGGTAGTGTAGAGAGAAAGAGAGAGAGAAAGCTGCATGCAGCCTAAGACGTCAGGTCATGTGAAACTCAGGAACCTTGGACACAGCAGGAGAGTGTACTCAGCTGGTGAGAGCTACAGTAAAGCATAACTTAGCCACATCTGGCCCACAGGAAGATAGATTCAAGGCAGGAAATAAAAAAAAGCAAATACCTATTTTTTAAAAAAAAAAATACCTTATTTAAAAACTGCAGCACTTAAACCACTTCCCCAAACTTGTGCCAAAAGAAAAGCCCTGACCGCAGAGTGGCATCAAGTGGGAGCTGGTCATGTTAAGACTGCAAATGCAGAATAGTCAACAATGAGCAGACGGCGACTGATTCAGACTCTATTACTGATAGATACTGGAATGTTCTCTCAGATACAGATCACTGATAGAGTTAGAGTGGAAATGGAATGTCTGTTCCTGACATCCCTCCTAACCTGAATGTGCTGAGTCACGATGCAGGCACCACACTCCGGATGGGTGTGAGTCTTACAGCTGGGCATTGTCCAGTCCATCTTTAACACGTGTGTCAACTGCGGTTCAGTGGTTAGCATTCCTGTCTCTGAATCAACAGGTTGTAGGTTCCAGTCCCACTATAGTAAACCTAGACATAAATATCAAGGCTGACACTCCAGTGCAGTACTGGGGGGGGTGCTGCACTGTTGGAGATGCCATCTTCTGGATGAAACGTTAAACTGAGGCCCGGGCCAGAATTTTCAATTCTGGGTCGCCAGTTCAGTCCTGGGCGGTTATGTTCCAGACACGCCCACCCGCGTTTTTAAAGGGCTTGGCCAATTAAATGTCCGGAAGGGAGTTCACCATCCAGTTCAGGGCAGAAGGCAGGCTCCCCAGGCTGGAGGTCCCACGGCAGTGATGCATAGGGAATCTGCACTGGTAGTGGAGGGAGCTGCAGCTTTGTGGTGGTGGTGAGAGAGAGAGAGAGAGGGTGTCTCAACAAGGAGAAGAGAGGTCAGTTTTCTAAATCTAAAATGTCTCCCTTTGTCTGGCCGTCCTCATGATCCCTCCGGGGGATGTTCTGCAGCTTCTGCTGTGGCCTGACAGCCATGACTGAATCTACAAGGGGTTATTCACGGCCTCCACCCCCATTCCCCCTTCCCCGAATTAAGCCCACCATAATTGCCTGGCCATCTGGACTGATGTCTCCTGCCTACATGGCTAATTGGAAATGCCAATCGGTTTTGCAAACGGGGCCTATTGCCCTCAACTGTCTACCCACTGCTTCACAGTGGGTAGTCGATTCGACCCCAACTCCGCCTCTCCAGAAGTGGCATGTGGTCAGGACCGTGGTGGTGAATCAGCCTGGCAGTTGGTGGCGTGAAATTGTGGGCCCACCCATCTCCAACACCCAAATTGCTTCTAAAATCCAGTCCCTCCTCCCGCAATTGGATAGCCATCTCAGGTGGATCTAAAAGATCCCATGGCATTATTTTGAAGAAAAGCCCCTGACCAATATTTAGCCTAAAAACAACATCACAAGAACAGAATCTCTGATCATTACCACATTGCTGTCCCTGTGCGCAAACTGGCTGCTGCATTTCCTGCATTAGAGAAATGTAACCACACTTCAATAGTACTTCAGTGGCTGTGAAGCACTCTGGGATGTCCTGTGGTTGTGAAAAGCACTATATAAATGTAAGTCTCTCCTTATTTTGCTTTTATGCTGAAGGATTGGTCTATAATGCTTCACTCAACTGAACAGATGGAACTCCCTCCCTAACAGGAATTAACTGCCTAAGTTGGTGGTTGAGGCTGAAATGCTCAACTCATTTAAAAGGCACCTGGATCTGCATCTGAAGTGCTGTAACCTGCAAGGCTATGGACCAGGTGCTGGAAAGTGGGGATTAAAATGAGCAGCTAGTTTCCTTTTCTCTCTTGTTGGCCAATGCAGACATGAGGAGCTGAATGGCCTCTTTCTGCACTGCAGCCTTTCTATGGTTCCAAGAGCACAGTGGGTGTACCTACACCTCACGGACTGCAGCGGTTCAAGAAGGCAGCTCACCACCACCTCCTCAAGGGGCAATTAGGGATGGACAATAAATGCTGGTGCGGCCAGCAAAGCCCACACCCCCGTGAATGAATAAAAGAAAACAATCAAATGACCAGCTGGGGCTCGGACAAGAGAATTCCCACTTGGGAAGACCGGTGATGCTCCCAGAATTCTATCCCAGGAATAATTCTATTTCCTGGAGAGTGAATAAAGGGAATGACTACATAGAACATTCTGGAAGGTTATTTTGGGTTGGCAGGGGCAGGATAACAGATGGAAAACAGCTCAATACATTAAGAGTTTGATAAAGAAATTTAACAGAATTATCACCTAATGAATGTTTACAACATTACCCTGTCTGGAAGTGTAACAATTGAGAAATAATTTCTATTAATTGTACTAATTTCTAAGGCAAAGATTTAGTCAGATCTGAGAGGTCTGACGGACGTATTCAAAATCATGAGGGATCGAGACAGAGTAGATAGGGGAAAACTGTTCCTATTGGTGAAAGGATGGAGATCCAGAGGGCACGGGTTTATGGTAATTGTCAAAAGAAGCATTGGCGACATGAGGAGAAGCTTTTTCACGCGGCAAGTGGTTAGGATCTGGAGAGTGCCTGAGAGTGTGGTGGAGGCAGATTCAATCGCAGCATTCAAGAGGGTTATTATCTGGAAAGAAAGAATGTGCAGGGCTACAGGGAGAAGGCAGGGGAGCGGCACGAGGTGAATTCCTCATTTGGAGAGCCGGTGCAGACATGAGGGGCCAAATGGCCTCCTTCTGTCATGTAACAATTCTCAAATTCTGTAAGCAGTTGCATTTTGCTTAAGTAAACTGAAGTAAGTAAAGTGAAGTAAGTGAAGTAAACTTCCATCTATACAGTTTAACTAAATTAAATCCCACTGACTGCTTGCGCTGATTTCCAATTCTGTCATGCAGATCACAACTGTGCTGCGGGGTGGGGGGGGGGTTGGGTTAAGAGGAAAGAAGGTCAGACTTAAATGCCCTCAATCTAATTGGTACCTTCAATATCACAGCGATTGTTCTATCTTCTGCATGAGGAGATGCTAAAACCACAATTAACACAGTGAGATTCAAATGCCTCTCTGAGAAGGTTCATCCAAAATGCAGAAAAAAGTAGAATTTGGTGTCTAGATCTCAACAATATTCTAGGCAGCATGCCATATTCCCCCTGAAAGGGGCTCTTACTTAATACCCTGTGAAAAGAGTAGGGTATAATTATTGCTGCCGTTTCATGTCTCAAACTCACACTCGGCACTGCAGGTGACTGCAAATGCAATCCAACTTATCAACCTGTCACATGAACGGGCTGCACAGGCTGAGTGTTTAATTGACTGTGTTATGTACGATTTTGGAGGAGTGTAAGCTTCCTTTTGCACGAACACTCAAACTGCGCAGGGCGTGTGTTATAAACACGAGGTCAAATGCAGCCACCGACTCGTCCGAGACCCTGAGTGTGGGGGCTGTAGGCTTTGACTGTGACGACATCAGCAGGAGATCTGCTCCCCACAACTCCATATTGAGGCAAGAATATTCTAAGTTGGCACCTTGTTGGGTTTGATTTAAAAGGTGGTTCCCCCAAGAGTCACTTGTTAAACCACACATAGATCTAGCTTTCTGCATGGCCAACCAATCTCGCAGCTGGGACCTCAAACTAGCTTTGAGCCCTTATTTGCCTTCAAATTCTCTTCCACAACTGATGCTAGATTTTAATTTTAATGTTAATTTTAAATCTGAAATTAATAGAATTTTGTTATTCAAAAGTATTAATGGTATAAGACATTGGTGAGGCCAACTTTGGAGTATTGTGTACAGTTCTGGTCGCCTAACTACAGGAAGGATATCAGTAAGATTGAGAGAGTGCAGAGAAGATTTACTAGGATGTTGCCGGGTCTTCAGGAGTTGAGTTACAGGGAGAGATTGGACAGGTTGGGACTTTATGCCTTGGAGCGTAGAAGAATGAGGGGAGATATGATAAAAGTTTACACAATTATGAGGGGTATAGACAGAGTAAATGCGAGTAGGCTCTTTCCACTTAGATAAGGAGAAATAAACACGAGAGGACATGGCTTTAGGGTGAAAGGGGTAAGGTTTAGGGGGAACATTAGGGGGAACTTCTTCACTCAGAGAGTGGTGAGAGTGTGGAACAAGCTACCATCTGACGTGGTAAATGCAGGCTCACTCTTATGTTTTAAGAATAAATTAGATAGATACATGGATGGGAGAGGTCTGGAGGGTTATGGACTAGGTGCAGGTCAATGGGACTAGTGGAATAATATTTCGGCACAGACTAGAAGGGCCAAATGGCCTGTTTTCTGTGCTGTAGTGTTCTATGGTTCTATGGGTCTATGATATCGGGCAAAGGGAGGTATATGGAGAAAGGTTGCAGATCAGCCTATATGTAGCTCGGTATTAAACTTTGCTTTATAATGCTGCTGTGAAACCCCTTGGGATGTTTTGTTATGTTAACAGAGCTATATAGATTCAAGTTGTTGATGTTGATCTCACTGAATGACAGAATAGGCTCAAGGGGCTAAATGATCTCCATGACACTGACAGAGTCTCTCTCCAATCTTCACCAGATATGTGAATGGACCCAGTCTCTTTACAACAATCACCTGTCCTTATCACTATGATCTTCTAACCAACTCTGAGCTATATACATTTCTTGCCTTGTGCATCACGGCTCATCTTCACTTTGTCTTTTCTCTTACTTTGTTATTGATGTCGGGCTTAAGAAAACTAAACCTTGTCCTGGGAGCGTGTTTAAACACTAGCTCATAAGGTGAGCAACAAGTAGTAGAATGTAGGCTTATTCTGTAAGAGAACTGAAAACTGTCTAGCCTGTGTTGAAGAGATTATTGCTTAGCCTGTCACCTAGCAAATACTCCTCTGAAGACTCCTTCATAATCCCTACCCTTCCTCCTGCAGCACCCTCCGTGCTGGGTGATATGCTGGTATTAGAGTGTATTCCTTACTCATGAGCATTCCCGAGATAAAAGCAAAAAACTGCGGATGCTGGAAATCCAAAACAAAAACAGAAACAGAAATACCTGGAAAACTCAGCAGGTCTGGCAGCATTGGCGGAGAAGAGCACAGTTGACGTTTCGAGTCCTCATGACCCTTCCACAGAACCATGAGGACTCAAAACGTCAACTGTGCTCTTCTCCGCCGATGCTGCCAGACCTGCTGAGTTTTTCCAGGTATTTCTGTTTCTGTTTTTGTTCAAGAATATTCCAAACTCTTCTGACACAAACTGTGGACCATTATGTGACACTAACTCCTCTGGAAACCCATAAATTGCAAACCAACTTCTCAATAGTTTTGGCGTTTGTGGTATTGGGCATCGACTCAACATTTATACACTTGCTGTAACTATCAAGTAAAACAAGGTTCTCTTTCCCTTCCACTTCAAAGAAATTGGCATCAACTTGTTCCCACAGTCTTCTTGTGTTTGACCATTGAATGAAAGGAACCATTTCTTATTCTGAGACACGCCTCGCAACTTTTCAATATCTTTATCTATCTTTACTTACCAAAAATAGCTTCTTCTTACTGCTTTCATACAGACTCTCCCTGTGTTTTTTATTATTCATTGGATGTGGGCATCACTACTGGGCCAGCGTTTATTGCCCAACCACATAGGCCAGGCAAGGACAGCAGAGTTCCTTCCCTAAAAAAGGGGAGTAGTGAACCTGATGGGTTTTTACAACAATCGGCAATAGCTTCATGGTCATCATCAGATTTTTAATTCCAGCGTTTCACTGAATTCAAATCACACCATCTGCTATGGTGAGATCTGAACCCCAGTCCACAAATTACCCTGGGTCACTGGAATACTAACCCAGTAACAATACCATCATTTCACCGCCTCCCGTGATGAAGGAGCTCTAACAACCTCTCTCTAAACCTTGGTGGAATAATGACTCTGCAACCCCATAGAAACAGTCTTGATCCACTCGGTTCACTTCTATGAGTGAAATACTCTTGCAATTTCTCATCATCATTCTTTTTAGGCCAGCCATTCATGACATAACTGAGCACTGAAATGAACACCACATCCTTGTGAGTTGCTTCACTAATTTCTCTGGCAGACACTGGCATATCATTTGCGTGTGAAGTAATTTACAGGTAACTCAGTGGCTACATGGGAAATTTCAAAAGAATATCGGCATTTGCATGATCTGCTGCCTTACAATATTTAGCATCGTAACAATGGCTAATTTTATTATCTGGTCTTTCTTGCTCAAAGACCACTTTGTGTTCTCTCAGCACTTCCTCAATGACAGACATACTCTTACTGATCCCTACTGTAAACCACTCAGCCCAGTTTAACCATATTTTCTGAAGTCAATTGCTTCCCATCAGAGAGACTCTGTTCCCTCCTACTACCATCAATGACAAGTAATAGGGTGCATCATCGCATTCCAACCTAACACAAGCTTCACCTAACACTGGAACACTGTTATTGGAATGACTAGTCAGTTTCAAACCCGTTTCGTATAAGGGAATGTGACTTAGGAATTTTTGGTACCCTCTTCCTGAGATAACAGATGCAGTTGTAGCTGTATCAATGATGAAAGTAAATTGTGGATCTCCCATTTTCATTTCTACTGTGGGTGCTGGAATTATGCCATCAGTCCTTTTACTCTACTCTTCCATGTGCTGTTTTTCTTGCTCTCTGACTGAGTACAGCTCTTGATCTTCCTGTTCGATAACATCAACTTCTGTTTCACATCTATCATTGGAGGATTTGAGGATTTCCAGACTTCTGAACAAGCTTTAGATTTACCATGACCACAACCTAGGGCATGACTGCGACCTGGAGCTTTACCACGACTCAGAGCATTACTGTTTCCTTTACATAACATCTGGATTTATCTGACTTTTACACAGGCATGGCACTTTGACTGGAAACGGGGACGTTTAATTATTGGCTATCATGGCATCTAAATTTCTGACTCTGGGGTTGTGAACGTGACTGCCATGGCCTGGATCTCACTGAAATCCAATGGACTTCCCCTGTCAGCTCAGGAAAAGAACTCCCTTGTAATCCTCAGCTATCTCTTTCTGCCATTTCCTTGGCTGTGGCCTCATCACAGGCCTCCTTAAACATTAGCTTATTGCCCTTGCTCCAAAGCTTGAACTGGGTTTCTTTAGGATTGTTCTTTAGGCCTCCTGAGAACATTTCTCTGAGGCTGATTTCTAAGCTTGCACCATATGCACAGTGAAGAGGGAGTTCCCTTAATTCGAGAATGTAATCTGCAACAGTCTCAATTGGCAACTGCTTTCTTTCATGGAATGCAACTCTCAGTGCAATCTCGTTCTTCGTCATGCTACAATATGAATCCAGAATCCCATTCATTTCAGAATAGTCAACAGAAGTGGGGTCTTGTGGACAACTAGATCAAAAGCATCTCCCTACCATGGTGGAGAAAACATCTACTTTATCCTCATCTCCTATTCTTTTCACTTTCAGCCAAACGTGTAATCTTCATTCGTAATTACATCAGTACTCTTTGTTAGGACTGCATTCCTCCCTTGTCCCCAAATATGTCTTCAGTGCCATTTTTCAATTACATACCGCACCCAAACACAACGTGCATTCGAAGCAATCTTTCAAATTGCTCAAACTTCCTCAAAAGCGACTATAGGAATTCCAAAAAATGTGTCCCAAGGCTCTTCAGTCCTTAATTTCTCAAATGGAATGGAGAATAAAATTCCATCCTTGTCGCTATCTCTTTATTGCGTATTGCACTAAGAGTAACACATACTCTGCTGTAGGCAGCCGTTATTGAACTAATGTTATTTACACCCCCCCCACCCCCCCAACAGAGAGGGTAACAGAGAAGGCAATATAAAAAAAAAGGTCAAATCTTGCAATACACTACACCTATTTTCCTACGTTTTAGTGTGGGAACTGCACGCCCATTTTTTTTTAACTCTTTATCGATTTGGTGTGCCCTGCATTTCCAGCTTGCAGTGAACTTTGTGCTCCCTGCCTACTTTATCAGATGATTACAATTCTGTTTGGCGATCGTTGTACTGACAAATCGCTACACTTTTGTGTTTACGAACTGTAGTGTATTGTTTAAAACGAGCAGGAATGTTTATGGCTCATTCCCTGGTCTGTGTTGAGGTCACAAATCACAGCCATGGTGAGAGCAGCCATGCTATAGCTGGCCCTGGTGTTCCTGGGCTAGGGAAGGGGTAGAAAGCACAGGCCAGGGTCTCAACCCTAATTGGTGGAGAGTAGATGTGTCAGGATGTCATGTAAGCTCAGGCTGCTCGTCTCCAGATGTGAAACCTGTCAACACTCATCATCAAGGCTCAGGATAACCACGTAAATGAGTTATGGAGGGAGTTACTGGCACCAGAGACCTGTTTCTCAGCATCAGTCAATGCCTTTAGGAGGGGGATAATTATGCCTTGCGATGGAATCCTCCGAACATAATTGTACTAACAAATCCCAAAACTGTCAATTTGCAACTTGTACCTTCTATCCCTCACCCTTTGAGGTTAACTTGAAAGTAGCTGCTGGGGGAATGTGTCCTCCAGACTACAGTATCCTTAAGATAAAAACAAAAATAAAAACAAAAAACTGCGGATGCTGGAAATCCAAAACAAAAACAGAATTACCCGGAAAAACTCAGCAGGTCTGGCAGCATCGGCATAGTTTTTCCAGGTATTTCTGTTTTTTGTATAGTATCTTTAAGATTTGGTTAATAACCACAAATCATTGAACGGAGCCATGTTAAGCCATAGTAGGAAAATAATTATCTGAAGTCTTGATGTAGGTTTTTACCATTTTGGACATTTGTTTGGACAACTTCACTTTGTTCCCAAGCTGATCCAGCTCCCCTAACTCAGTAGTTTCTTTCCAGTTCTCATAAATACAATTTCCAGCCATTGAGCACAAAGTTCCTCCATAGACCACACAGGATTTACAAAATACTTACGTCTTTTTCTCTGTGATATCCAGCAACAGTAGAATACGCAGTATCTTGAGAGCATAAATAATATTTCTCACCAATTAAATGAATATTCCAAGGAAGGCTCAAAATAATCACACTTCACAAGCTGGAAGCTAACGGTTTTTACGTTCCTATCACCTAATGACTATCCTGTACATTTGCCGGGCAAGACTGTTCTTGTGTTTCTGGAATAACTGAAATGCAAACAATGTACAGTAGCATGGACACATCCAACAAAAACTCTAGGCTCCAAAAGAATTTCAAATTAGGCAGTAAACTGGCATTCCCAACAGGAATTACAAATGATGGAGTACGATCGGGGCTTCCATACAATGGCTGAACTAAAATATTATTGGAACAATCACTGGACACAATGGGATTTGCTGGCTCTGCACTTGTGCACAGTCAGCACTGTTCTGGAATGCCATTGCGCTGTCAGAATATGACTGCCAGAATTGGGGAAGGGCTGCAGCCATCGCAAACATCTGGAAAATTAAAATGCAGATTAACTAGATGAATGCAGCTTTTAACATGAGTGGCATCTTGTCCGGCAGTCAGGATGGGTCGCAGCTTTGTTTAATTACAGATTTCTCTGGAGTACGTCCTCAACAAGAGGAGTTACAATATATTTACGGTCACTAATAAGACTGGGCTCAAAATTGTCAAAACTCTTTTTGAATGTAAGATTCTGGATATATTGCCTTGATATCTGTACTGCCAAGTTAAACCATGACAGAATGAATTAAAAAAGACTTCAATTCATAGAATTATAGAAATGACAGGGCAGAAGGAGGCATTCAGCCATCATTCCTCTGGTGAGTCCAAAACTTCAAAAAGAGCAACCTATTCGAATCCTACTCCTTTTCCACAAAAACTTGCCTGTATCTTCTTTTCAAGCCCTCAGTTAATTCCCTTTCCAACCCTGTAGTTTCACTGCAAAACATTCCATTTGTAATTAAAAAATTCCCCTTAACATTTTCTAGTGATAATCCTGAGTGATTCTATGATCCTTTGTTACCAACTCACCAACCAATCACAATCTGTCACTGTTTGTCCACTTAAAACCTTTCATTGTCTTGACACTTTTTTATTCTTTTCTGCTCTTGGTATAAATTTAGTGAATCTTCACTGTACAACTTCAACACTTCCTGTAATGGGATGCCCAGAATTGCAGGATAGCCAAGGTCTTGTACAAATTTACATGGTGTGCCACAATGACTCAGAGATAATCCCAAAGTGTTTTATATAGGATTATTTACTTCTAAGCGCAGTGACTGTTCAGTATGGAACTCTTGTAGTGTGCAATATCCCACAAACAGAGTGATAAGGGACTAGTTTCTGTTTCTGGTGCCATTATTTGAGGGGGAGATGTTGACCCAAAAAATGGGAGAATCTTTGGATAGCATCACGGGAACGCTGACATCCACCAGACCAAGCCAACCGAGGCTTCGGTGTAACAACTTGCCGAATACCAACACCTTTGGCAATGCAGTATTTGTTGTAGCTCCAAGGTTGTGTCCACCTAGAGCAGATCCAGGAAAGGGGCTCAAATCCACAACATTCTAACTGGAGACGAAATGATATGAAATATAGGATCAGAGAAAGCACAAAATTGGTAATGGCGAGACTGCCAGGTCCAAAAGCATAGAGAGGACAGGTCAGTGCAAGACAGGAGCTAAGCTCGTGAATTGTGTTTTGAGGTTTTCTTTCCTGGTGATAGTTACAGCCAATACTGAGACATCTACAGAAATGGCGGAGGGCGGAGAGCTAAGGCTCAATTTGTATTTACACAATTTTAATTGTGTTCTCAATTTACAGCACACATTAAATCATCAGACCATTCCAGTGAGAAGACTGTTCTAAACAATATTCACTGCTCATAGTCCCATTTACAGGTCGTATAAATCACACTGAAACAAAATTAAACTACACAGATGGAAAATTACATTAGTACGTAAGACACACTTTTATACCGAGATGATTAAAACAAAACAAATCAAAATATTAAGTGGGCTTGCACAGGAGTTTTCATTAATATGAAGTCCATAACTAAACCTGTACATTTATTAGGAACACAATTGTGGTTTTGAAGAATGCAGTAGCATAGAGGAGATGGAGCAGGATCAGAGGCAGTGCATTGTACTTTAGTCTCCACACACTCCCACCTCTTGGCCCTGAGGTTTTGTAGCCCAACATGTGCTGGTGTGTTCGGTAAGTCAGAAGTGAGAGCAGCTGGTGGAATTTGAATTTAATTGCTGGATTTTTAAAAAAATCTGGAATTCAAAGCTTATCTCAGCGATGGTGACCATGGATCTATCATCGATTGTCTTAAAAACCCACCTGGTTCACTAATATCCTTACCTGGTCTGGCAAACATATGACTCCAGACCCTCAGCAATGTGGTTGACTCTTAACTGCCCTTACCATTCAGTTCAAGGGCAATTAGGTGACAAATGCTGGCCTTGCCAGTGATGCCCACATCCAATGAAAGGATAAAGAGGAAGAGGTATCATGAGATTCTAAACAGAAAAAGCTATAACAGCATATGAATAAGATGTGGAAATTAATTTTTGTTATGAGAAGCAGTTCTTCGTAAACCAACATTTTTTTTTAAAGCTGATATTACAAATGCCACCTCTGTACAATATTAACCATCTAAAGCAATATCTACAAATAAAAAACCTATTAATGTAGAAAATAATGCCCAATATCTACCGGAAATGAAATAAATATTCCATCAAACCATCCTATAATTTATAGGATGTAAAATAAATATGAGTATGTGGCTTATTCGCTGATCTGTGTGAATTAATAGATACAAGGTGGGATTTTATTTAAAGAATAATCAATACTTCACAGTGAGTTTGAGCTGGAGAATGGATCTGATTATGACAACCATTCCAGTATAATCATTTTAATGGACAACTTTATTGATCAGCCATATTAATGTAACTTATGTTATATATGATTTTTCATAAACGTATATCTAAGGCTGCCATGCATTTATTGCTTCAATGCTCCACAGTATGGGACTGAGGACAAGATCCAATGAGTAACTGCAACATTTTACACATTAACCAAAAATGTACATAAGACTTGAAGAGCATGATCAAGTTTGTGGGGAGGTTTGACCCCGCACTGCACCCCAACCACCACCCAATCCCCACCCCCAACCCACTCTGCCACAACTTTAAGTTACCAGAAACAAGCTTGTAAATTCATGGCCTGATCCACTATTCTGGAGTTCTGATGTTGGTGCTAACCCATTAATTGAGTTTCTGCCATGCATTTTCTAGCATATTCTGTCTTTTCCTTTCTTAACAATCCCCTGCCCCCACCCTGCCCCATCCTCCGCCTCCCAATGCCCCCTCCCCCCCCACCCCAGTATTCTGCAAACATTTGCCTTCATTGTGAGCAATAGCATGGGGAGAACATATCAACGAAACACAATTCAGTTCCATGTACAATACCCAGATATACAGCATGAGACTGCAGCCTAGTTAGCAATAACATATGGATTTGCATTTATTACAATAGCCAGCTATTGATATCTTTCTTCAGGCCACCAATACAAATTAAATAGAATGGAATCATAGACTAATACAACACAGAAGGAGGCCATTCAGCCCATCAAATCTTCACCAGCCCTTTTGAAGAGCAATCCAGTTAGCCTCGCTCTCCTGCTTTCCCCATTTCTCTGCAATTTTTCCTCCTTCAAGTATTTACCCAGTTCCCTTTGGAAGCTGACCATTAAATCTGTGTCTAACAACAACCTGTTTTTCTAGAACACCTCTAAATATCCCAATTTCAAAGGAGTGCTGCCAAACAAAATTTGATAACGAGTGATAAGAGAAGATATTAGGGCACATGACTGACTCTCCAATGGCAATGGTTTGGCAGTCTTGTCAAAATGAAATGTAGATTTCTGCCATTTCACCTTGACTTTTTCACTCAAGTCTGTTACTCCTTCTGGCCTCTGTAGCGTTTTTGCTTTTGGAAGAGTAGTTTGGGTGCAGCGTGACATTTCGTCTTTGAACTAGACTACTTTCCATGCCTTCAGTTGCATGTTTCTCCACTCAAGGATTGCTCGATTTCTTGATGATTCCTTTGGCGATTTTCACCGCCACCTCAGCCTTTCCATTTGACTGGGGGAAAGTGTGGAGATGATGTAAACTGTTGAATTTCCCAATCTTTTGTGAAATGGCTGAACTCTTCACTTGTAAACTAAGGGCCATTGTCACTCATCACAATGTCTGGAATACCGTAATGACTGAAGAGTGCTTTCCAGCTTTCTGCTATCTCTCCTGTCATCATTGAAGTCAGCTGATCTAACTCCAGTAGTCCGAATAGTAGTCGGCAGTGGCAAGATAATCAGTTCCTGCTACAGTGAAGAGGTCAATCCCAGCTTCAACCATGGTCTGTCTGGGATGTCATGTGTCATCAACGGCTCTCTAGCTTGTTTAGCTTGGTACTTGTTACAAGCACTGCACTGGCCAATGTGGTCTTTAATTTCATTGCTCACGTTTGGCCAGTAGAGCACTAGCCTTTCTCAGACTCAGTTCAATTCCTTGATGGCTTACATGGATGCACTTTTCTCTCATCTCTCCTTGGGATAATGACTTTATTTCCTTTTGTAAAAGGTGGCATCTTGGGCTGTCATTTCATCTCAATATGCTCTTGTGACCACAGGTGTGTCCTTGATGCTCTCAGACCATCTGTTCATCACTACTTCGGAGAGTTGCATCTCGTTGGGTCGTTCGCTTGGTTTGAGCAAGGCCCTTATCTGTCAGATTCAATGTTTCTCTTGGGTTGATGTGTTCCAGAGCGTGTTGAGCTGCTGCTTCACATTGAATCTGGAAGATTTCACATGCTGTTGTAGCAGCCTCAACTTTCTTCATGGGGAGTGCTGCTCTCGACAGCATGTCAGCGATGTATATCAGTTTCCCTTGTCCGTATGTCATGTCCAGGTGACATCTCTGTAAACAAAATAGCATTCTTTGCAGACACTCTGAAGCAGATAGAAGTGGTTTGAGAAAAATGCTTTGAAGTGGCTTGTGGTTGGACTCCACTGTTACTTTGTCTCACCCAAGCAGGGATTGATGAAAACTCTCACAAGCAAAGTCAATAGCCAGGCACCCATTCTCGATCTGAGCGTAGCGTCGTTCAGTATGTGTAAACTCAACAGGTTGTCCTTGCTGCATTAGGGTTGCTCCAAGACCTGTCTCACAAGGTGCAAGGTGACTGCATCACTGACATCATTTCACTTCAGCCCTGGTGTTGCCATCACTAGTGGTTAGATTTTAGTGAACACTGCTTCTTGTTCTGTGCCCCTATATCACTGCACATCCTTGGCAGTGAGCCTGCAGAATGGTTCACACTCCAACCACAAATTAGGCAAATATTTTGCTAAATAGTTCATAAATCCCACAAATTGTTGCATTGCTGTCACATCTATTAGTTGTTGCATTGCTGCTACAGCTCTCCTTGTCCGGATCCGGGTGAAGACCTTTCGCTGCCAGTACATGACCCATGTGCTTGACTTAAGGCATCTTCAGTTGCAATTTTTGCTTGTTCAGCTTCAGGTTCATCAGTTGTATTAAATTCTGATCATGGTCAGCTATGGCTTCTTCCATTGTGTCTCCACGTCTGCAAACTAGTAGACCGACCACAATGGTTTCCACTCTGGGAAGATCATTGGCTATCTCATGCTGTCTGCATTGATAGTCTCCTGGAGTTGTGGGAATACCAAACGGCCTGCACAACCATCTGTACCTCCCGAACGGCGTCCGGAATGTAGTGAGAAAGCTGCTGCTTTTATCCAGCTTCACTTGCCAGGAACTATCCTTCACATCGGGAGTAGTAACAACCTTTGTCTTGGCAAGTTGTGGCAACATTTCTTTGATGGTTGGCATGGGGTAGTGAGATCTCTTCAGCGCTTTATTTAGATCCTTTGGGTTTAAGCACACTCACAGCTTTCCAGGTTGTTTCGCTGCTACCAGCTGCTAATCCCGTCTGTGGGAGTTGTCACTTTCTTGATACTCCCTTCTTTTCCAGCTCTTTTATCTTGTGTTTTAGGTTTGGCTTGAGGGCAGCTGGAATTCTTCTTGGCAGATGCAGAATTGGTCTTACGCTCTGAGCTACTTTGAGATGATATTCTCCAGGTAGACACCCCAACCCTGTAAACACATCTTTGTACTCCTCTGCAGCAGTCAATGGTTTTGTGTGCTGTGACACATTGTAAATCTCTGCTGGCACGTTCAGAGTTACCAGTTCAGGTTTTAGACTTGTTCTGACTGAGATGAGCGACTGTTGCATACTGTCTATGGTCTGGAACTTCAGATCTTCATTCTTGCCATTGCTTTGGGCTTTCAGACTAACTTGTCCTCTCAGTGTGAGTAGCGTGCCATCATATAGCCTCAACTTCACTTTTGAGGGCTTCATTTTTGGATTGCCATGTTGAGCCACTTTGTGCAGGTCTGTGACGATCATGATGTGGCAGGACGCACCGGTGTCTATTGACACCTCTACTTCACTTATGCTCTCCTTCTGTGATCATCATTCTAACAGTCACAGACCATTTATCACCTCTTGACTTGACAGAACCAATCTGTTGTATGGTGTTTAGTACTTCATCAGACTCTTTGGCTGATATTTCTCCAGTGGTCATCTGTATAGGCTTGTTTTGCTTCTTTCTAGCCCAACCAGAGGTCACATGACTATGGCAAGCCAAGTAGGATACGTAGTACAGATTGCATTTCAAAATACAAATGACATCCTACGGTAATACAGGCAGCATGGTGTTGAGCTGCTAACATTCAAAGTCATGTTGTTGATGACACAAAGTTTGTGTGGCGCTTTCCCATGATGAAAATCTATTGACCAGCTGCTGGCAAACTGGTGGTTGTTGTAAATTTTGGAACTGAAGTGAAGGGCAATGGTATGTAGTGCAGAACAAAATGCAGGAACTCACCAAGGCTCCTGAGACAGCACCTTCCAAACCCACGACCACCACCACCTAGAAGGACAAGGACAGCAGAAAGATAGGAACACCGCCACCTGGAAGTTCCCCTCCAAGTCACTCACCATCCTGACTTGGAAATATATCGCCGTTCCTTCACTGTCACTGGGTCAAAATCCTGGAGCTCCCTCCCTAACAGCACTGTCGATGTACCTACACCACATGGACTGCAGCGGTTCAAGAAGGCAGCTCACCACCACTTTCTCAAGGGCAACTAGGGATGGGTAATAAATGCTGGCCCAGCCAATGACACCCACATCCCGTGAATGAATAAAGAAAAAGATTGAATGGCTGGCAAGAGAAATGATTTAATAAATTAAGGTGTCATTGTTAGGTGATACTACACTTGTGTTTTAAAGGACTGAGGATTATAGGAAGGGGAAACTGAGGTCCTGGGATACAATGGGTTCCAAATTTCTTCATTTCAACATCACGAGGAAAAGCATATTTAGAACTAAGGGGAACCAAATGATGGAAGTTTTGAGAAAGATAATCACAATGGTGCCAAACGAAGAGAAACACAAGGCCATAACAGACTGAGAGAGGCAATCAGACACGCTTTGTTTTGCATCTATCAGGGAATGCAAGAGAGGTACTTAAAGGGCCTCCACAGATATTGCAGCAGTATTCAATCACGGATAGACTGGATTTGACAGACTGAACGGTGATAAAACTTGGTGTCGGTCATTGCAGTAGAACAGAATAAACCAATGGAAGGAGGTTCTTTACTAAGATCATTGAGATTAGAGTTTAAGGCACTAACGACAGCTGCAATCTGTTCCTAGTTACGACTCCAGCAAGAATCAGGACTTCAAAGAGAACACTGCCTGTAAAACATTTTCTTGATAAACCCCTTCCTATAATTTTTACTACGTTTTTTTCCCTTTCACCTCATTTGCCCTGATGTCAACCAGCATTAAACTGAAAGTTTTTGCAGGCTCCAGTTTATTTTTATTATTATTAACTACAATGAAGTTTTTCTCAGGGCCTTTGACTAGAGGAAGTATTGAAAAACACTATTTGCTTTCACAAGGCAGCAATCTTTTCCATAAAGCCAGAACAAAACCTTATAGAATTTATGTTCTGTCTCTACAAGAGGAATGACAAGTCCTGTACTTGAAACCATATGTGTCTCGGCAGCAGGGCCTCAGTGAGCTCCATCCTTAGGCTACAATTATGTACAACTCTCTACCATAAATTTCTTTAAAGGGAAATGCATTGTACAATGGCACTAACAAATACTTCAATCTACTGCACACTGGATCTATACAGTATAGGGCTGAATGAATATTGCTTTATTTATCGAGAAACATATTATTGTGGGGCAAACTGCACATCAGACAAGAAACCCAGAAGACATAGAGAAATTAAAATGGTGACCGAATGCTATGGCGTTTCAATGTTGGGGTCCTATTGTGATAGCCATTGTCATGGGTTGATGATATCTACTGGGCAGGTAACAAGGAAAAAAATGAGCAGTTTCCCCACAAGCTAAGGCGATTAGCTGTAGTCCACGAGGAATCATTGGCATCTTTCTCTGTTAAAATGAGACATGTCGTTATAAAACCTGAGGGCCACCACTCAGCATCAAGCATGGGGCAACACAAGAAGGCAGCCCTCCATAAATGACCACAGCCAGTACCAGGATCCAACGCCATTCAGCACCGCCATCCAGTCAAACTAGCCTAAACGACCACCCAGAGGCTCCTCACTTAAGAGACTGCGAAAAGTGGAAAGCAAACATGCGCTTGGTTACCCCAGTGCACCGGCTGGATAAGAATGAAGCCAAGTAGCTGCCATCTGATCAAGCATTGGCTTAGAAATGGATGAATGAATGTGCGAAAGGCAGGGAATTAACAGGAGAAATGGTGCAGGGGGAGCAAAAAATGAAGAGTTACATCTAACCAAAATATATACAGCATTCTCTCTCAAGTAAATAGCTAGATAATTTAAACAGAAGTCAGCTCAGTATTCCGACCACCCAACGTACACATCTATCCATCCCATAAATGCTTCAACTTCAATCGTGCAGACAGGAAAGTTGGAAGGCATTTGTCTCCACTTTGGGTGAAAATGACAACCAGTGAAAAGCTCAGGAAATTTTTTCATGAAGGTAAGCATTCATGCAAGACCCTAATGTGCCGCCATATTTACTGGGGACTCACGGACAGCTCGAACCTTGGGAGCTTTGGGTTGTCACAAACAATTCACAAGTCTCATTTGAAACAGCTAATAGCCTGTATATGTTTGAAAAAGCACAAACAGCAGATTGCTCCGAAATAAGGATATTGTCGCCAAGCAGAGGGTGGGATTGATGGGTGTGGGACTGAGGGAGCACAATGCATGGGAAGTGGGCAGGATGGTTTCCAAGTATGGTACAACAAAGCCCTGAGGTCATAAAACTTTACTACAGTCCAAAATAACTTCTTCAGATGTTATCTGGCTAGAAGAGTAAGTAGTGTTTTATGTAATAAAGTATGCAAGGTTAAAATTGTTACATTAAATTTTTGTGGAAATAATTAAATAATTGGAATTTATGGAACTCTGACTAAATTTCAGTTATTAGATGTTTACTATGTAGTCTTCACTGAGTTGTGTCCCAGTAGAGATGTTTACAATGAACTATACATTTCATATAACACATTTAATAAAGGCTGGCAGGGAACAGAGAGAAGTTCATCCTCATTACATCGAATAAACTGAACAGAAATTCTGACCAGCAAACAAACCCAGAAATGATCATGATGCTAATAAAACTGTTACTTTAAACAACGTGGTAACGTTTGAATGTAAAGACATGTCCATCTGATACCCACGGCCCAGTAAGTCTATAGAGTTCATTCTCCATTCTCCCTGGAGATAAGTGTAGGCGACTGTTCTTAATGAGATAACGGTTCCAGGATATGCAAGACGCCACCACTCGGGAGCTAACAGCTCCTCAGCTTCGGTGGGTGGTGTTGCACTGAAAAGTTACTCAGTGGGAAAGATACACGGTTTTCTTAGCAGAATTCTTTGTTTGTAGGAATTCCTCGCCAAGATTAAATATGCTTTTTTCCAAATAAGGCACATTCTTAGAACCTGAGCACAGCATAACCCACCCCCCCATACCCATGAATAATTCTATTATATCTTGAAAGTTAATAAGTAATAACAAACATAACATGAAAGAAACATGGCTGTAATTAAACCTAAAACATTCCAACAGTCAGAGCCCGGGGCCTGGGAATCAGAAACATGATTTCCCTTATTTGGATAAAGTTTGGTGTGTTCTGAGTGAAAAACCCTCATTTAAAGGGCCACTGCCTTCATCTTAAAGTGTCCCTGGAGAGGGAAAAGACACAGAAAAGCTATCTATTATTCTGGGAGTAGAGTGTAACAATGAGTTGATATTTACCTCATAGCCTGATGAATTTATAAATAAATGAAAGATAAGTTTCATATTGAAGGCAGCGCTCCTTTAAAACTTTTTTAACAGGATATATTTTTCCCAATTGCATGGCTACCAGATGCTTATAGTTTCCGGTGATCTGGACAGTTTTAGAAACTGAGTGTTGACATGTTGTAGTACTGATGCATCATGCGATCATCATGGGGCTTCCCTACGCTTTCTACCAGCTTTGCAAATACACTGCCCAACGACAATGCAAAGACTCAATCTGTCATGTGGAGAGTTAGAAACCTCACTCCACAAAAGATAACTGAAGCTTATGTCATTCTTTGGCTTTATTTGCTTCATTAATTTTCAATCTGTTGATAATGTCACTTGCCATTGTAATGTGTAGTCACAGTAAATTGGTAATCACACACTCACACACACACACACACACATATTCACACACACACTCTGACACACATATACTCACACAGACACAAACACACATACATATACGCTCACACACACATATACACACACACACACACACACACACACACACGCTCACACACACATATACTCACACACACACAATGACTATATGGAATCACTTTGGTCTCTATTCTCAGGGTTATTAAGTATATAGGTGTGGCTGAGACAGGACTAAAGCCCTGAAGCCAATTCATGCTTCAGGCACTTGAATAAAGTCTGTTAATTTTCTAATAAAGGACCAGCTAGCTATAATCTAAGCACATGTTATAAAGATCATAAGACCATAAGACATAGGAGCAGAAATTAGGCCATTCAGCCCATTGAGTCTGCTCCGCCATTCAATCATGGCTGATAGTTTTCTCAACCCCATTCTCCCGCCTTCTCCCCGTAACCTTTGATAAAGTGATGGTGATGCTTTCTATTTGATTTCCATTGCAAGAAGGTGGGATTAGACTGAGTAGCTCTTCATCAACAAGCAGGGGCATGATGGCCCGAATGGCCTTCTTCTTTCTGTGAATTTTCTATGATTAGAATGATTTCTATGACACTGCCATATAACGCTGGCACTCAGTAGAAAGTTACAGAGCAGTTAGAAGTGCAGCATCAATTTTCACAACAGAACTTTCCTCCAAAATGAATCTGGGTGTTATCAGGTCAGAGCGCTGATTGCTTATTTTAAACTAAATTAAGTCATTTCAGGCATATCCAAACCGACTCAGAGAATAAATCCAGTTACATTAAACATCTTTTCATCCAATGAAGCACACTTTTCATCCACTAAAAAAGGAGCTGAACTTCCTCTGCTGGTGCACACAAGGGGCTGAAAACAGGGTGAGTAGCGGAGACAACCCTGCCTTAGCCGTTTGTGGGACACATAAACGCATATTTCAGCTATCTGATGAGTAATTATTTGCCATCGGAAGATTGTGACCGGCAACTCAGTAGCACCACCAGGGGCGATGGCCACTGCTGGGACTGCAGTCAGCTGATGGACACCCACCCTTGCAACAAGGTGGGTGGGGGACTGCGGTCACTGGGACCAGTCAGGTGGGTCCTGACTAAAGGGGAGGCAGGGGGAACGTTGGCACAGGGAGCCCCACCATGGGCCACAGGGTGTACCTGCCAGGGTTCACCAGGGGATCTCACCATGCGGCAGAGGGTCCGTTAGCCACTGGTAAATGCCAGCAGCGGCAGGAAGTTAAGTGGCTCAAGTGGCCTCTGGGCAGGAGGGCTGTCCTCTGCCTTTCCCGCCGTTGGTAAATGCCATGGTGGCAGGAGGATGTCAGGCGCGTCACCGCCCCAACTTACCGCACCACCTCCGGGGCCTCCCCACCTCCCAGCCCAAATCGAGAGAGCTAGCAAGCAGCCATCTGAAAGTGGGGTCCTGGGTCTCCTGAGGGGTGCATGCAGTAATGTGAAAATGTGTCAGCTGCATATGCAGTGCAGGGTGGGTTGGCTCTCTCACTCAGGTGGGGACATCTGAGAGTAGCCGTAAAAGTATTAACAAAATACACTTTGCAGGAAATCTGAAGAGATGTAGGAAAGAGAAGTGCAAAGTTGCTGAGCTGATGATACTTCACATTTTACCAAGTGGTGTGAGACCACCTCCAGGAAATGGTTCTGCAGCAGCGCAAATTCACACAATAACTGCAATCAGTGCTTTGGAGAGTAAGAAACTCCCAAGTGGGTCTGCTAGGTTGTCTGGGAACTTTACAAACTTTGCTGCCTCTTTATTTATATAAAGTGGAATAGATTGACTGTTCTGTTGGCTCCGTTGAAATTCTGAAAGTTTTCAATAAAGTCTAACTGCTGGACACTGGGAGCTCTGAGTACTTAGAAAGCTTCGCTTGATAGGAGAGCATCACAAAGTCAGGAGTGCATTCTTCCTCTGGCCCTGCAACCCTCCAAAATACAATCATTGGATCATACTCCGCGCTCCTCAAATTCTGCCCCTTGCACATCCCCAAATTTAATTGTTCCACAAATGGCGGCTGTGCCGTCAGCTGTTTGGGCCCCAAGCTTTGGAACTATCTCCCAAATCTCTCTACATCTTGTCCCTCCTTTTAGACACTCCTTAAAAGCTGCTTCTTTAGCTAAGTTTTTGGTCATTTGCCCTAATATCGCTTTATACGGCTCGGTGCCCAATGTTGTTTGAGAACAATCCTGTGAACTTGCTTTGGGGCTTTTTACTACATTCAAGTCACCATATAAATACAAGTTGTTGTTGCCTGCTGGCTCTGTGTGGGAGCTGCACTGCAACTAAGTTGGGAGATATTGATCTTCATTCTGTCAAAAGCCACAATTACACAAATTTTAAAGCAATCATCAATTTAGAATTTAAGAAGTCAAGAATCAGTAAGTTGATACTAAAAGCTTATTTTATGTATATTAAATCATTTATTTATAAAACTCATTTGTTGCAGTGATCACTGCAATCAATGTAACTATTCCATATGTGAACATATAGTGAACTCTTTCATCAAGTAAGGTTTGTCAGCAAAGTATTTATTTCTGAGAGCTCATTCTGAAATAAAGTAAAGATTTGTACATTAACATGACTACACATACCCGTCAATGCTTATTAAATTGAAAATAAAGAGGGTGCAGGGATCTTTTGTTGGAATTTACTAACAGTAGTTACCTGAATATTTTCAGGACAAATTGTTTTATTCTCTGACAAATGGGCTACGAGTGATGGTAGTCAAGCTGATGCTGAAAATGAAATTTGCTAAGTAGTGCTGTTAAACAGTAATCAACTTTCCTTTCTCTCTTTGGGATCAACAACAATTGTCACCAATTTAGAATTGGTTAGTATAATCAGCCATTCACTGACTCCTCGCTCACCTTCAACCACTGTCAAACGGTTGTCACTTTTCTATCCCGGCCTTCTCATACACTTCCCAACAATCCCATTTGTCGTCTTTTTCCAACTGGTATTTGTTGTATCACCCTCCAAATATCAGCATTCATCTATTATATAACTAAATATCCCCAATCCACCAGAGCATTGTAGCCCCTCCAAATACCATGGTATCAATCACGCTATCCGTTATGGTAGCACACCGTGATTCAAGTCACAATAATGTTACCTCCACACCTGTGGCAGCCTTCCATCTCATAAGATGGTGGTTTGCGCTGTGTTAAGCATCGCCTGGTGTGTTTCAGGAGTCTCGCTCTGGCATGCCAGGCTCTGCTGCATTTGCTACAGAGGAAGACAGTGGGCTGAGAAGGTGCACGGTTCACTGGCCTCTGTTTTCTCTGGGCCCTCTTCTCGGCCAGCTGAGCTTTTCATTTCTGCTCGCCTCTTCCGATGCCCTTCCAAATAGTCAGCCTCCAGAGGTCACAGCCGCCGGCGAATGTCTCCCAGTTGTCCGTGTCAATGTCCGCCATCTTCATATCTCACTTGTCCTTGTAGCGGAGGCATGGACGCCCAGGATACGCTCATTCCTGAGCCAACGACGTCTGCGCTGGCTCAGCCATGTTCATTGGATGGATAACAGCCGGATACCCAAAGACCATCGGCACAGTAAATTGACCACTGGTTCACGACCTCCTGAGCATCCCTACTGCCACTACATAGATATCCAGAACATTTCTATTAAATTAGAACTGGACTCATCTGAACCACTAAATAATCCCGGACATTATAAAATGATGAACCTTTACGACAAAGTAGTCCTGACTTAAACTGTAAAGTCAGAGTGAACCATATTCCAGTCTGGGTTCTGTTCTCAAACTCTGAATTCAGGCAAACAGTCAGAGGATAGTGGAACTCAAGCATGCTAACAGTAGACTTCAACAAGCGACTAATTGCATGGAAGAGACACCTAGTTAGTACGTCCACCCAACAACCACCATCAATGTGATCTGCACTGAGGCACATCTCCCTCAGATCATGTTGGGAGGCACAGACAGACAGCTTCGAGCTGATACGCCACATTGTACGACCATGCCATATTTGTCCAAGCAACCATTGTCGACACAGTCCACAGTTCTCCATTCAAAACTCTGACATCAAGGTTGGTGCCTTGTGGTTGTTGTAAATTTTGGAACTGAAGTGAAGGGCAATGGTGTGTAATGCAGACCAAGATGCAGGAATTCACCAAGGCTCCTTCGACAACACCTTCCAAGCCCATGACCACTACCATCTAGAAGGACAAGGGCAGCAGACACATGGGAACACCACCACCTGCAAGTTCCCCTCCAAGTCACTCACCATCCTGACCTGGAAATATATCGGCCGTTCCTTCACTGTCGCTGGGTCAAAATCCTGGAACTCCCTCCCTAACAGCACTGTGGGTGTACCTACATCACATGGACTGCAGCGGTTCAAGAAGGCAGCTCACCACCACCTTCTCAAGGGCAACTAGGGATGGGCAATAAATGCTGGCCCAGCCAGCGGAGCCCACATCCTTTAAATGAATTAAAAAAATAGAATGTAAAACACAGATTGGACGGTAAATAATGGATTCTCTTGTTGCTTCGACAGATGAGGGTTCAGCAAGTTAAATAAAAAAAGATTGGTTTACAGTCTAGGCTGATGTCGTCACATGTGTGATGTTAGTCTAAGTGTCGCTTTGCATAAGTGATTACAAACGCTGCAAATGAAGTCAGCGTCGGAGAGATGGATGGAGGCATTAACCTTGTGACATGTTCACTCGTCCTGGAGGTGCTCGACTCTGTTCTCCTGATAAATCACGAGATCAACAGGTTTCTCACAACTGCGATGCAACGATGTCTGCCGGCGAGACTTCAGGTTGACCGGGGGGTAGGAGATGATATATGGAAGGTCCTGGCTGCTGACTGGAGATCCTGGAGAGAAGCAGTCAGCTTGGGCTGTTTGGATAAAGCAGGGGACAAAAGAAACGACCAGCTGGTAGGAAAGAGAGCCCACAGATAGAAAAAAACATCTGTGACCTTGGACAAACACAAGTCATATGTGCCAGCTGCAAAGGGACTGCCGCTCACAAACTGGCCTCAATAGCCATGACAGATGATGTTCAGTACAGGAGTGAGACGTACCCTGGGTGCAGTCCATCGTCCCCTCAAATGGACGGATGCCAACAACAATAAAAAGATACAATAAGTCGGAGTCCGATTTTGACCCCAAAATGTTGAATGTTCCCATAATTTGAATGAAATGCAAGAAACCCATCAGAGTGGGAACATGTTGCTAAAAATGAACTGAGATTGTTTGAATTAAGGAACATCGAATTACAAATAGGCTGCAAACACCGGGACATCTGCCTATCACCCTGGCCCACCAGCATTACATAGCGCAGGGTTTCCCGGTCGGCGTGTGGGGAGGGGGTGGGGGGTGTGTGACCTGCTCACCGATGTGTAAAATGATGTGGGATGATGTCAGGCGGAACTCCCAACGTCACCGCGCCACATTTCAATTATCAGGTCGGCGGGGGCGCAGCCGAATCAGCTGTGCACCCACCGACCTGTCAACAGCCAATTGAGACCATTGAAAAAGTAATTGCAGTAGTTAAAGGACCTGCCCGTCCAACCTTAAGGTTGGCAGGTAGACCGGGAGCCCTGGCGGGCTTCAGTAAAAGCATCAAACCTCATCCATGGCCGGGATAACGTTTCATGTAGGGTTTTAAAAATTTAGTAAAAAGGGGGTGGAATTCTGCCCATAATTGCAAAAAAAAAAAAAAATGCTTTTACAATGTGCATTAATACGACTTAACAAATGAGCCGTCTTGTGATGAGCGTGGGGATTTTCCAGCTCATTATAGTCAGGTAAATTGTTTAGATCTTTGCTACTGGTCCATCCCAATGTGATTAGTCAATCGCCCAATGGGGAACACAGGGGTTTTATGAGAGTAGAAGTGTTAAGCCTTCCTGGCAGATATAGTAATTTTTCAATCTGCTTTGCAGCAAAAGAGAGATGAGAGAACAGTGATGTTGCACCTCCAAGGAAGCCTGGGCTTATCATTTCTGTCCCTTCTGGAAATCCCCAAGCTCCAGTCACATGGGCAGAAATATTGTACGAGGCATTCATTGACATCGAAACCCATCCAGGAGGATTAATGCAGCCCTCAAGGTAAGCTAAAATCCAATTTGTCCAGCTGTGGGTAGAGAGGAAAATAATTCCAGACCTGGCGGCTAGGATTTGAGGAGCTGAGACGCGTCTACTTCAGGGTTTCGCATAAGCAGGCTGTGTTACATGCACTGAAAAATAAGGTTCTTACTTCTGCCTTCATATTTGTTAATGGTGTTTTGAACGTGACCACAGTGGTGTGGCCATCACTGCTGGGAACATTCTTTGCTGCATTTAAGGGAACTAACAGCAGGGTTTACTGAGGTTTTTCCTCTGTATTTTTAAAAAGAAATGTACTGAGTGCTTACCATAAAAATACAACAGATTCCTCAATGTAAACGGGTAAAGTTCCTCTCAAAACTAAAGTTGCAAAGTGCATCACTTGGTGTAAGAATGCGAAGTTTAACATTTAACATTTTCATTCCAATAGGAAGATAGTTATAGCGCAAGACAATAAAAATCAGCCACCTGGAACATTTTACAATCTTGATTCCTTTGTCGTGTTTGTACTTACAGCAAAACCCTAACAGTGACTTGTCAAGGCATCAATTTCCATGGATTTCAACCAAGACAAACCAAGTCCACTGAGAAATGAATCTATTACACAGTCGAATCACAAAAAATCACAGGACAAAAAGAGGCCACTTGGCCCATCATGCATCTGCTGGCTCCTAGAAACTGCAGCCGTGCCGAGAGAGAAGAAAGACTTACATTTATATAGACCTTTCACAATCTTAGGACGTCTCAACATGCTTTACTGCCAATGAATTCCTTTTGAACTGTAGTCACTTCTGTAATATGGGAAACCCAGCAGCCAACTTGCGCACAGCAAGCTCCCACAGGCAGCAATGTGACAGTGACCGTATAACCTGTTTTTGTGATGTTGATCGAGGGATTAAATATTGGCCAGGACACCAAGGAGAGCTCCCCTGTTCTTCTTCAAAATAGTGGCATGGGATCTTTTAAATCCACCTTAGAGAGCAGACAGGACCACAGATTAATGTCTCACCTGAAAGACAACAATTCTGACACTGCAGCACCCCCTCAGTACTATACTGGCCTAGTTTTTTCTGCTTAGTCTCTAATGTGGGGCTTGAATCCCCAATCTAGATGTGAGGGTGCTACCAACTGAACCACGGTTGACACACATCACCAACATTTCTGGCTCTTGTGCATCACCCTACAAGTTCCTCCTCAAGTACCTGTCCAACTCCTTTTTATAAGTATTTAAGGAATCAGCTCAAACATTCCAGATCCTGACAACTCTGAGTGAAAAATCTTCTCCTCATCTCTCCTCTAATCTTTTTCCAACGACTGTGAATCTATGACCTACAGTTTCCACATACTGTTGCAACCAGATCAGGGATATGCAACATAGATACAACAGGAAATAAAAACAGAAAATGCTGGAAAAACTCAGCAGGTCCAGCAGCATCTGTGGAAAAATAAACTGAGTTAGTCTGTTCATCTCTCCGCAGACAGTGCCCGGCCGGCTGAGTTTTTCCAGCATTTTCTCTTTTTATTTCAGACTTCCAGCATCCACAGTATTTAGCTTTTATCACAGATGCATCATGGATTATGCAACGTGGATTACAACATGGGTACACAACATGGATACACAACATGGATTATACAACGTGGATTACAACACGGATACACAACATGGATACACAACATGGATACACAACACGGATACACAACATGGATACACAACATGGATACAACATGGATTATACAATGTGGATTACAACACGGATACACAACATGGATACACAACATGGATACAACATGGATTATACAATGTGGATTACAACACGGATACACAACATGGATATACAACATGGGTACACAACATGGATACACAACATGGATTATACAGTGTAGATTACAACACGGATATACAACATGGATACACAACATGGATACACAACACGGATATACAACATGGATACACAACACGGATACACAACATGGATACACAACACGGATACACAACATGGATACAACATGGATTATACAAAGTGGATTACAACACGGATACTCAACATGGATACACAACGTGGATACAACATGGATTACACAACACGGATACACAACATGGATACACAACATGGATTATACAATGTAGATTACAACATGGATATACAACATGGATACACAACATGGATACAACATGGATACAACATGGCTGCAGTCAGCTTGCCTTCTATTTTCATTGATTATGTTTAATAATATTTACAAATGTATTTGTTATCTATAAACTCAATATTTAAGATCCTGGAGGGGTCCTGACAGGCTGGATGTGGAGAGGATGTTTCCTCTTGTGGGAGAATCTAGAACTGGGGGCCACTGTTTAAAAATAAGAGGTCGTCCATTTAAGACAGAGATAAGGAGAGTTTTTTTCTCGCAGAGGGCAGTGAGTCTTTGGAACTCTCTTCCTCAAAAGGTGGCTGAGGCAGAGCCTTTGAATATCTTTAAGGCCAAAGTAGATATATTCTTGATAAGCAAGGGGGTGAAAGATTATCCGGGACAGGCAGGAATTTGCAGTTTAGGTTAAAATTGGGTCAGCCATGATCTTACTGAATGCCGGAGTAGGCTTGAGCAGCCGAGTGGCTGACTCCAGGTCTTAATTCGTATGCTCCTATTTCAAATATGACAATATTCGAGTGTTCCCATATTGGATTCTTCATTAAAGTCTTCATCTAAAAAATGCATTTGCTTTATTTCTTTGGCACTTCTATTCCAGTGGCTCTGTACTTTGTTCTGGACCACGCTCAGCAAAGTTTAAGGAAACTACAGGCATTCACATAACCATGGTCTAGTTTAGTGAAGTGTACTCTCCAAGCCTTCAGTGCGAGGTAGGTATTACAGTTTCGCGAAAAAAGGGACTTTTACCACCAATTTCTAAATGCGACTGAAATTAAATCGTCGGCGGCTAATATTTCACTACTGCATTAACACGAAGATTGTGGGGAAAAGCTGCCTTTCATATTAATCAGGCTTTTTGAGAAAGCTGCAATTATACAGCACAAGGGTTAGGGGTATTTCAACACTGGGGTCGGTAAGCAAGCCACTTATTTTAATTATTTCAGAAAAGGATATTCATCTGAGCCACCAGCTGGTTGTCAAGGAAGTTGCTGTTGCCGGATCATAATTTTAATAAAAAACGAAAGCATTTTAAAATTCTGAGAACGTCTGTCAAACATCCAGTGGAGAACTCGGGTGAGTTCTATTTTTAGCAAGCTGTTCACCCAGTAAACCACTGTGGTTTTTTTTTTTAAAAATCTAATTATTCGCAAGATAATCCATTTCATAATGGGTGGGGAAAGGCAGCAGGGAGGATTTTCCCAGCCCCCAGGTGATGGGGGCTGGGAGACAAGAGGGGTTGGAAAAATAGTGGAAACTGTGCTGGGATGGTCCCACATTGTGTTCTGGCTGAGGTTTCCCAGCAGTGAGACTGAATGAGGTTCACCTGTTCACCGAATGGAAGCCACAGCCCACTTAAATAATTAAGCCCCTGTCAGGAAGATGTAATAATGCCTATAATGTTACTGGAAGTTATTTTAAAATAGAGTTCTAGTGGTGTCTGTGTCTGTGTGTGTGTGTGTGTATCTGTGTGTGTCTTAATTGGATTAAAGCCAGCTGGTCCAGAGGCTTTGATGTATGGAAGAGAAGCAGGTTTGAAATGTTAATTAGGTAAACATAAGGATGTTACATGTTGAAGTGCAAAGGGAGCAATTTGCATTTTTAAATAAGCCTTTCAAAAGAATGGGTGAAATATTAAGAAGCCAAACGATGTGTTTACTTTTTCCAGAGCTTACTAACAAAATTGGTGTTATGACAGGGTTTTATTGTTAGAAGAGGTAAAGTTTTTTAAAAAAAGCTGGTGATACAACGAGAATTTGCATTCAAAGAGGGAAATATGTATAAAGGAATAGAAGGTATAGAGGGGGGATTCTGAGATCCAAAGCCTCCAGCCTGTAAGCCTCAAGCCGCTGTCGGCAAGGACCCAGAGCTGAAAGAAACTCATTTTAAACACGACTGTCCAGCATGTGCTTTGCTGGGTTCTGTTTAAATCTGTGTGTTTTACTGTTGCCTTAACGGAGGTCTAACAAGAAGTCAGATTAATCAGGAGAAGACAGACCACAACAATGCAGAGCAACTGCAGACTGGCAGAGGGCAGCCCCACCTTCTCATCATCACCAGGTACGAGCAGGAGGCTCTGGAGCTGGAGAGGCGCCATGTGCCCAGGTCAACCAGCCGTGGTGAAGTTGGGGTGCCACTGGGAGGTAAGAGAGCCGTGCACTGAGGTCACAATGTCTGTCAGTGCAAACATTCCACTGTTGTCTCTATATTGATGTGAGCTTTGAACCTGGAATCCCCATTGACAATGAGAAGACGAGGGCCCCCTGCTCCGGGTGCCAGGCATGCACAGTAACAGTGTAATGACTTCAACTAATGACATGTCCTTGTTCTTCCTTTCAGCCTCACCAGAAGCCTGTCGAGGTGAGGGGCCTGAAGGACCACCACTCTCCCCAGAGGACACAGAGGATATAAAAGTACCAGCGCCACACCCTCTCAGCCAGGCAGGCACCAGCGCAGATACCAGCACCTCGGTGGGAATAAAATCGTCAGCTAGTATCTCGGAGCCCATCAGTGAGGGCACTTCACACTCGCTTGAGGTGCAGGCGGAGACAGAGAGTGCCCAGGGCTCCGGCAGTCGGAGGACTTTTGGGGACCAGGAACATGCTCAGTCGGTGGCTGATGATGGGCCTCTGGAGTTGTCCCTGAGGCAGCAGATGCTGGAGGCCCAGCAGGGTGTGCGGGAGGATCTGGCGGAGATACAGGAGGGAATGTGTGCCATGGTCTCCATGATGGAGGAGCCCATGTGGAGCATGAGCAATGGAATGACCCTCATGTCCGAGCGCACTGCCTCCTCCATGGAGATGGTGGTGACTCTCATAGAGAGACTCCTCCAGAACAATCAGGGCTTCCTGGGGCTGTGCTCGGACCTGCAGCCCTCACAGCGGTAATGACCTCAGCTGGTCAGTGTCAGTGTGGGAGATGGATTGGGCACCCAGTATCCCAGCTAGGTGCCCACCCATCAATGGTGAGCAGGGAGGTCCAGAGTGACCTCACATTGGCGCACGAGCTGCTTGTCTCTGTGGGCTCCTTTCAGGATGCTCCAAGTGACAGCAACAGCTCCTCCCCCCCCTGCCAGTGACATGGCATCTAATGAGGCTGCGGTGACTGGGGAGATACCAGCCATGGCACTGGCCGCTCCCTCCCAGGCGGGACCAGCACTGGCTCTACGGGGCCAGAGGACGTCCGCCAAGGTCATCAAGGCCAACAGGACAGCAGAGTGAGCCGACTGTCTCCAATGCCGGTGCCAGCGAGAGGGGAGCAGCTAGATGTAGCACCCGCAAATTTAAACGTAAAGCACCTTAGACACAACACGGGCTTATCACTGGTATTATTTTCTTTACCCCACTTTTACGTTCTTTTTAAGTTGGTGTGATGTTGAACACCTTTCCATTTAATTTGATTTCTGTATGCCAGGCTCCACACCAGTAAACGTGTTTATTTTCAACAAGCCTCTGGATGCTTCATTAGATCTGCAGGTGAAAGGGAACCCATGATGTTATGAGTGACTTGTTTGTCATTGAACTTTATTGAAAAGGCACATATTTCATGTTGCTGACCAGGCAAATGTTGCTCTCAGGTATTGAGTATGGAGCCTGCAGCCCTGGCATGTGGTAGTGGTTCATCTTTGGTAGGCTAGCTGAGGGAGTGTTGGATCAAAGCCTCCTGGGTGTCCCTGCCTCCCTGGAGGTTGCCCAGGTTGGAGTCTATCCCCTCAGCATTCTCCTGAGCATGCTCATCCTCGGACTCACTACTGGACTCATCGTTTGCTGCCAGAACATCTGCATCAACATCTTCTTCCTCCACTTGGTACCCCTTTTCCAGTACCACATTGTGGAGAGCGCAGCACGCAACCACTATCAGTGATACCCGCTCTGGGGGGTACTGGAGTGCGCCCCCTGAATGGTCCAGGCATCAGAAGCACATCTAGAGAAGACTGATGGCTCTCTCCACCACAGCCCTTGTGGAGACGTGGCTCCTATTGTACCGCTGCTCAGCTTCTGTTCTTGGACGGTGGAGAGGAGTCATGAGGCACCTTCTGAGGGGATAGCCCTTGTCACCCAGCAGCCATCCATCCAGCCGGGCTGGAGCACTGAAGAGCCCCGGCACCTGGGAGTGCCTGAGGATGTAGGTGTCGTGGGAGCTGCCTGGGTACCTTGCACAGACTTGTAGAATCTGCATCCTGTGATCACACACTATCTGCACGTTCATGGAGTGGAAGCCCTTCCTGTTGGCGAAGGCACCGGGCTCACCTGCTGGCGCCTTGATGGCCACATGTGTACAGTCTATAGCACCCTGGACACGGGGGAAGCCAGCAATGGCCGTGAAGCCTCTGGCTCGCTGTGTCTGACTTGTCTGGTCCCAGCGGAAGTGGATGAAGGTCAATGCACGTCTGAACAGAGCATCTGTAACCTGCTTGACACAAGTGTGGACAGCTGATTGGGAGACTCCACAAAGATCACCCACTGACCACTGGAAAGAACCGGAGGCATAGACATTATGGACTGTGACCTTCAGAGCCACTGACATGGGGTGTCCACCCACACAGTCGGAGCTGATCTCAGGTCCAATCATTTGACAAGTGGAGGTCACTGTCTCCCTTGACAGATGGAGCCTCTTTTGGCATTGCGCCGCAGGCATAGAGGTAGCTGCATCGCTGCCTGTAAACCCTGGCAGCAGGAAAGTGACGCCTTCTGCAGCCCCTTCCGCCTTGGACTTCCTGTTGGCCCTGCACCCCTTGTGCCTGCCCCTCTCCTCCCACAGGTCGCTCTCCTGGAGGCTGAATAGGGACCTGGCCTCCTCCCCCTCCTGGCCCTCCCTTTCTCCTCAGAAGAGGTGCCTCCAGCGGAGAGGCACAATCACCATTCTCAGGGTAAGAGAAGGCTGTCTGATACCTGGAAGGGTCCCAGGCGGTATGACTCCTCCAGAGTCCTGAACTGAAGCCTGTTACTTCTGTCAAAGCAGCTCTGAAGCAAAATGAAGTTGTCCTGTTCACACAAGCCAGCAGCAGCAAGGTGTAATCGAAAGTACTAACTACTCGCATTCGTGAGCCCACCCACCCCTCTTGTCCCGCCCGTGGGTGAGGTTTTTGAAAATGCGGCACAGGCTGCGCATAATCACAGACAATTGGTGCCTCAAGGGCCTTAACTGGCCCGTTAATTAATGGCGGGCACTCCTCTGTCCTCATAGCGCCTGCCTACCGAAATATCGCGACGGTGCGCGGTGACTTTGGGACGCACGCCCAGCGTGATTGTACGTTCTGGCGAATCGGGCCCTCCCCTGCAGGCTGAATGTAAAATTCTGGCCTTCCGTTCCTCTCTCCCTGGTGCGTTTATCTATCTTCCCCTTAAGTGTATCTATGTTTAGCGAAAATTTAAATGCATCTAAATCTTCACAGAAAAAGAAATAAACAACATTTTTCCCTCTGGTCTACTGTCGTCAATGAATTGTTATCACAGAACAAAATCAGGCCAGGAAAATAATGTGATTAGCATCAATTAAATGTGTCTAAGCACAACACTGAATCTTGATAAACAAGTGAGCCCTTTCTTGCTGGAGTGTGCACTTTGCAATTTGCTTCTATCCATGAAAATTAATTTGACTCAGTCCCACAGCAGGTCTTGCACTCATCCATCAAAGGATTTATTTACTTTAACACTTTAATACTGGCTAAAATAATCTGCCGCTCTCAAGAGATGGGAAATTAAGTTGGCACGAGGAATATTTCCTCCTTCCCTGATACTTTCAAAATTGCAGTAACTCCTACAGGGCAAGGATGCTATGTTAAAGCACAAGATTAGCATACCGTCGATGCGAGCGTGTAAGTCAACCTTTGAAGCCTCGCAGAATCCCTCCAGAAACGGTGGTCAACTTATATGGCGAGTATAAAAGTGAAATGCTGGCGTGGGTGCAAGTGGTTGTCATTTTGAAACGTCATTGGGATGCGATGAAAAGCATGGGCATGTCTTAAACTCCCTCACATCTCTGCAACACAGCCTCTGTTGCCTATTTGACCCCCTGTGCCCAGTTATAAGCTGCGGGTAAGTAAACCATGCAATTGCGAAGTGGAAAATTGAGGCTGACTATTATATGTGATATAGCATGTCAGAGCAGGAAAAGGGGGAGGTGTGGTAGTGGGGGGGGCAATATATACGCCGAGTAGATGCAAAAACATGATAAAAACAAAAAAACTGCGGATGCTGGAAATCCAAAACAAAAACAAAAACAGAATTACCTGGAAAAACTCAGCAGGTCTGGCAGCATCGGCAGAAAAGAAAAGAGTTGACGTTTTGAGTCCTCATGTTCTGTCGAAGGGTCATGAGGACTCGAAACGTCAACTCTTTTCTTCTCCGCCGATGCTGCCAGACCTGCTGAGTTTTTCCAGGTAATTCTGTTTTTGTTTTTGTTTTGCAAAAACATGATGTTTGGGGTCAGAAAACTGGGGTCTTATACAGCAGGTCAACTTATACATGGTGGTTTATGGTAATATCCTTGTTGATATAGCATTATTGAATCAATTTATCTCTATTTGTAGAATAACTGGCAGTCCTGTTGAACAATGTGATTAGATATTACATCAAATATCTATTCCATGCTGAACTATGTTTTCCCATGTCTCCTTAATTATATTTTTATAAAACTTTTCTTTTACTTTTTAACGCTGGTTGAAGTTTGATTTTATCCTTCGCGTTTGGGCTTATTCTGTGCTTCGTTCCATCTTTTCCTCCAATATTCCAAGTGCTTTTGCCTCTTAGTTAGAAGGCTTCAAGATCAAGCCTAACTCTTCAACATGACATCACCTGGGTTAACACTTCAATATAGTATGAAAGGACTGAATGGCCTCCTTCTCCACAGTAACAATTCTGTGATTCTGTATTGTCAGAGATGTGCATTTTCAAATCAATTCCTTTCTGTCAGTTCAGGACCCAAATGAGCCCATGGCACTACTTGAAGACCAGAGATTCTTCACAGTGTTCTGGTCAATGTACCCCCAAGAACCAGAATCAGCTAAAGCAGAGATAAAAACAAAAAACTGCGGATGCTGGAAATCCAAAACAAAAACTGAATTACCTGGAAAAACTCAGCAGGTCTGGCAGCATCGGCGGAGAAGAAAAGAGTTGACGTTTCGAGTCCTCATGACCCTTCAACAGAACTTGAGTTCGAGTCCAAGAAAGAGTTGAAATATAAGCTGGTTTAAGGTGTTGGGGGGTGGGGGGTGGGGGGGGGGGGGGGGGGGGGCTGCGGGGGGCGGGGAGACAGAAACACCTTAAACCAGCTTATATTTCAACTCTTTGTTGGACTCGAACTCAAGTTCTGTCGAAGGGTCATGAGGACTCGAAACGTCAACTCTTTTCTTCTCCGCCGATGCTGCCGGACCGGCTGAGTTTTTCCAGGTAATTCTGTTTTTGTTTTGGATTTCCAGCATCCGCAGTTTTTTTGTTTTTACCAATTCATGGCGACCTGTGCAGCTCTCCAGTTTCGGGATATTTTTCCCTTCTTCCCTTGATAGATGGAGACTCATGTAGGGTACAGTTTTCTGGCCATCAGCAGTTCCCCAATACCCTTCCCAAGCAATATGATTCACGCAGAGGCCAAGACAGTGGCAAATCATTCGTTCACCGCGACTAAATCTGATGGAGTAGAGGTGAACATGTGTGTTGCAAAAATATATTTAGCCATAATGTGAGAGGAAAAACAATCAGGGAGTGATAAGAAAAGGGACTGGAGAAGAATCACTGCTGTGAAAGATTTGATTTTGGAAGAACAAATGGTGTTTCACGTTGTATGGAGAGGGGAGAAATTTAATTTAAAATCTAAAGACTCACAAAGATTACATTGGGTGGAGTGCGAATTTGGAGATGTGGGTGATAACTGGCCTGTGAGCCCACACAATACCATAAACACCATTTCTTTTTTTAAAATTGGCACGCATGGGGGTTTGATGTCACATTGAGAGGTAAACTCATCGATGGGTAAATCCAAAACCATTAGTATGTGCAGTTTCATTTAGTTGTGACATAGGAAGCCTCTCATTGACACAGGGGGCGTCATAGCTATTTTCCCTGGAGTGAAATCACTCTGCATCAAGCATTGCTGACCGGGAGACTCTCCCACTCTTACCACCTGCCAAGGATTTACAGGGTGATAATCAACCTGCCTGGTTATGTTATGAACATAAGTCCCTGAAGTGGGACTTGAACTCAGAAGGTTCATGAGTTAGAGACAAGGGCACTAGACACTACCCATTGCAACACAAGATTTCTTTAGCAGTTTTTGTTGATAGCTTTAATATCTGTTACCCAGGAATACACATGGCATGCATCTAAGAAACACAGAAGGCCTGGGCACTCCGAAGCTCAATGCAAATCGGGACTCAAATTCAATTTGTGCCACTCTAAGTGAAGCCGATGAGGAAATGTGCGGAGTTTCTTTCCCTTCTAAAAACACCATGCAATTATTTCTTTAATGTGGTTGAAATCTCCATTGGAGACAGTTTCCAAAAAAAAAAAATCTGTATTTCTCAGTCTCTGCTGACTCCAGCGGCTCTTATCCAATGAGTTCTAATCACTTCCTCTTCATCTCATCAGTCTGTAACCTGACCAGAGGTCATCCTGTTACACTCAGGCAGTATTACTTCCTCTTTCCTCGCACCAGTTGTTCTACTGAAGCGATGATCTGAAACACAGGAGCGCTGAACTCAGGCACTCGGATTTCATTGCAGTCCACCTTCTACTCAAGAAAGAACCAATAAGCTTACAATGGGTGGATTTCTAATGAATATCTAGCGCTCGATCAATATCTAGAACTCAATCGAGCAAGGACAAAAAAAAATCAATGGGAAGGAGTCTAACAAGTCTGCAACCTACTGTTATCACAAAGCTGGTGCAATGATTGTATTGATTTGAGACCAATTGGGAAGTAGAAGTGTCAGAGAGACTCATGAAAAGGGCTCAGAAATAGTGTCGCTGGTGACCAAAAAAAATCATAATTTCAACACATCTGTCAGAATCGGCTATTCTGAGCTTTGTATAAACATGTCTGAGTCGGAAGGTTATTGGTTCAGAAGCCACTCCAGAGCTTTGATCACTGAAACATCCAAGCTACAGTCCAGTGCAGTGCTGCATTGTCGGAGGTGCTGTCTTTTAAATGATGTGACAAATCAAGGCCCATCTGCCCCTTTGAGTGGAAGTAAAAGATTCTTTGAAAAAGAGCAGGGAGGTTATCCCTGATGTCCTGGCCAATATCGGTCCCTCAATCAACATCACAGAAACAGATTATCTGTCTATTAATACAGTGCTGTTGTGGGATCTTTCTGTGCACAAATGGCTGTTGTGTTTCCTGCTTTACAGCAGCGACGCTAGTTTATTGGCCGTAAACTGCTTTAGGACATCTCGAGGTCATGAAAGATGCTCTATAAATGCAAGTCTTTCTTTAACAGTTTACTTCATGGTGCACATAGGAATGATTTATTTAGTGAATTGGAAACAATATGTTTGAGTGAAAACATGCACTTAATCTAACTCTGCGATACATTTCCTGTATGAAGTTCACAATTCATCATCTTAAATCACACTCAGCGCTAGTGACACCCTGTAGACAGAAGAGTTCCGCCTCACTGTTCTATAGTTTAAACTACTCTCTGAAGCTATAACATGACAGGCTTCCTCTAGCTATTACATGGAAGCACTGTCCTGTTCATTTCCTTTGTGCTTCTAGCAAAATAATTAATTTTCAAGAAGTTTCGAAAGGTAAACTCAATAAGTGTACTGCTGGGTGTTTCCCCACACTACAGGATTTTTAATATTGATCCATCAGTGTAATGGACATGGTAGGGTCCATGTAGGGCATTTGTCCAGCAAGGCCGGCTCCAGGTTCATGGCTACTGAGTGTGGGACGTATCTGGCTTTTACTGTACATGAATCTTTGGAAGTCCATGATCATGAGCATGGAGACTGTCAGACTGGCAAACAGAGTATTCAGATGTACTGCCAAAATAATTAAATACAAAGCATGAAATAGTACTGTGCTTGCCCTTGGTCAAGCCTCATCTAGAATAATGCACCCAGTTTTGGTCCCTTCACATGGTGAAGGGGTGATTCTTGATTCATATTCCCCCGTAGGGCTGTTAAATCGAGACATAGTTTAAAGGCCCTCAGTTTTAATAGAAAAATGTAGACATCAAGGAGGTTTGCTTCAGGTCTTTAAAATGATTAAGTATTCAATGTGGTCCTTGTGAATTAGCTGTTTTTTGTTTATTTATTCATTCATAGGATGTGGACGTTGATGACTAGACCAGCATTTATTGCCCATCCCTAATTGCCCTTGAGAAGGTGGTGCTGAGCTGCCTTCTTGAACCACTGCAGTCCATGTGGTGTAGGTACACCCACAGTGCTGTTAGGGAGGGAGTTCCGGGATTTTGAGCCAGTGACAGTGAAGGAACGGCGATATATTTCCAAGTCAGGATGGTGAGTGACTTGGAGGGGAACTTGCAGGCGGTGGTGTTCCCATGTATCTGTTGCCTTTGTCCTCCTAGGTGGTAGTGGTTGTGGGTTTGGAAGGTGCTGCCTAAGGAGCCTTGGAGAATTCCTGCAGTGCATCTTGTAGATGGTACACACACTGCTGCTACTATGCACCAGTGATAGAGGAACTGTATGTTTGTGGAAGGGGTGTCAATCAAGCGGGATGCTTTGCTCTGGACAGTGTCAAGCTTGTTGAGCGTTGTTGGAGCTGCACTCATCCAGAGAAGTGGAGACTATCCCATCCCACTACCGACTTGTGCCTTGTAGATGGTGGACACAGGCTTTGGGGAGTCAGGAGGTGAGCTACTCTCCGTAGAATTCCCAGCCTCGACCGGCTCTTGTTGCCACAGTATTTATATGGCTAGTCCAGTTGTTTCTGGTCAATGGATGATGATGGTGGGGGATTCAGTGATGGTAATGCCATTGAATGTCAAAGGGAGATGGCTAGATTCTCTCTTGTTGGAGATGGTCATTGCCTGGCACTTGTGCAAATATTACGAGAAAAGGGGGCAGAGGGCAATTCTGTCTCTATGTCTCCTTGTTCCCCAGTTCAGGCATCAGAGGAGGATTTTGGGAGGGCTGAGGGTGGGAGTGATGGAGCATAGCGATCTCGCCAGACAGCGTAGGACAGGCCTCATACACTATCATCCCGCCTTCTCTTTTTTATCTTTGAAGGCTTATAAATGGACAAAGTACCAAACGTACCATTCCACTCACCATTGCATTTTACTGAATTATGATAACGTTCACAGTGAATTAAGTAGCTCCAGCTTCCTTTCACATGACCCAAGACATGCAGTTTTAAATATTTGTGGTTCTGTGACATGTTTTTGACAAATGAAACAATTTTCAGAGTCAATTCTTTGGCTATCAGCAGCCAAGCAGCTTTACTTTGTAAAACCGGGAGAACATTTTAAATGGAAAATCCTGTCAGAGAAAGGTCAGTGACCGAGAGGCACTTGCTACTTATGACAGATTTATGGACTTTCTACAATCGAGTCCACACATCAGGGCCTAGTCCCAAGCAGCGTTTTGCACAAAGCTCACTCTCAGTGAAGTCAGAGGCTGGAGTGTGGAGTATCTCGTTCCACTGCCCCACCTTCAATCGCGCTTGTGAGACCTCCATATGAAAACTGTGGCACCTGAATGGAGCCCATTCACCTTCTCGGTGAACACTGCAACAATCCCAACCTGCTGTCCCTTCGCCTTGCTGAAGAACAAGGGTGTGGTCGCATGGTGCTTATGTTACTGGACTCGTCCAGAAGGCTGGGTTATTAATCCAGAGACATGAGTTCAAATCTCACAATGGTAGCTGGGAAAATGAAATTCAGCTAACTGAATTAAAAAACTAATATCAAAGGTGGGGATCATGAGACCACCAGATTGTCATAAAATCCAACCGGAAGGAAGTCTGCCATTTTCACCAGGCCTGGCCCAGTCTTAAATGTGACTCCAGATCCACATTTTAATGTGCTGAACTCTTAACTGCCCTCTGAAAGGGTATAGCAGGCCACTCGGTTGCACTGGAAGGGTAATAGTTTCTGACCCCACCAGCAACGCCTACATCCCGTGAACGAATAAAGATAGCTCCCACGTGGAGTCACTTCTGCTGTACTGGACCTTAATAACATTCGTCGCTTGAGCAGAATTTAATGAGGGTCGCACCCCCTCCACCGACCTGATCCCCGGGAGCCCTGAGGTAATTAAGTTCCTAGCTGGCAGCAGGGATCGTGCCAGCGGGACTCCCGACTCCACAGGGAACGTTTAACTGCTGCACTTCCCCCAGCAGGGCGGAATCCCTGCCCTTGGCCAATCAGAGGCTGGCAGCTCTCCAGCACTGGCTGCACCACCGAGAGTGGCAGCTGCTGCCATTACGACTCTTGGGTCATCGTCACGGATCATCGGTGGATCCCTTGGAGAAAGGTTAAGTGACAGGGAGGGGGGGGTCACCTGCAGTACTGTGAGGAAGATGAAGGGTTTCAGAGGAAAGAGACGGGGATCGACCCTCCGCGGCCTTCCCCTTTCCCAACGCTGGCTCCCCCCATCAGGCACTGGCTGCCTGTGAATCAGGGACGTCCCCAGCCACCAACTAGACCACAAGCAAATGCGACAGAATGCTGCTGGGTGAATTAAAGCAGGGGCGGGTTTAGGCCCGTAAATGGGCATTAATTTCCCATTGGCATCTGGGCTGGAAGACTGCCCATTGGCCTTTCCGCCCTGGGTGTAACTGGCAGAGACGGGGAGGACGGTGGTGTCCCCACCCCACACCCTCCCACCCAATTGAGTGCTCCTCCCCATCTTGGAACTTGCCTCCAGGAGGGCACTAGATTCCACGCCTTATGACTATATCACTAGTACACCACCCTATACCACTTCCCACTCCCTGGTATGATCTCAGACATATCAACCTCCACTTATCATGTGCATTCCTTGTTGCTCTATCCCTAATGGAAAAACAGAGCTAAATACTTAACCTCGGGATTATTTAAAGAACAGTTGGATATTGTGACTGTAGCTTTCCAAAGGCTGGGATGGGCCAGTGGCCTCTCTTAAACCCATCATCATAGGCTCTTTCCAAGGAGTCCAAATATGGGGTGGTCTAGAGATTATTTTATACATTCTTCATGGGTATTCGGTTAAACCTTCTTCAAAAAGAA
Source organism: Carcharodon carcharias (assembly GCF_017639515.1). Classification (NCBI taxonomy): domain Eukaryota; kingdom Metazoa; phylum Chordata; class Chondrichthyes; order Lamniformes; family Lamnidae; genus Carcharodon; species Carcharodon carcharias. Next base: position 141,448,082 of record NC_054479.1, read on the forward strand.
TGGCGGACTTTCCAGTAGATTATAATAATTAGAGCGCGACTTCTCACTCAGATAGCACAAAATGTAAACTGACGATTTACTCAGCTGCTAATGTATCCAAAGCTGATTTTGCAATAACCCTTAATAAAGACATTTCCCCACTGATAAGCTATTAATTTAACTATTGGCCACCCCGTTAACGCTACTGCTGGCCGGGTGGGTGAGTGACCCGTTAACGCTACTGCTGGCCGGGTGGGTGAGTGACCCATTAACGCTACTGCTGGCCGGGTGGGTGAGTGACCCGTTAACGCTACTGCTGGCCGGGTGGGTGAGTGACCCGTTAATGCTACTGCTGGCCGGGTGGGTGAGTGACCCGTTAACGCTACTGCTGGCCGGGTGGGTGAGTGGCCCGTTAACGCTACGGCCAGAATGTTCTGCTGGCTGGGTGGGCGAGCGCCTGACCCGAGCGTGGGTGGAATGACCCGCGGTGATGTCGGGCGAGGGTCCCAACGTCGTCGCGCACTCGTTTGATATTTCGGTTGGCGGGTGCAAGCTGGAGTGGGCAGAGCGCCACCCAACAATTACCAGGCCTAGTGAGGCCATTAACAATCTAACTGAATTCAATTTTTCGCTGCCCGTCCAATCTTACGCTCGGCGGCCAGACGAGTCGGCCCGAGCGGCCTTTGCGAAACTTCATCCACACGGCAGGATGAGGTTTCAACCCGTCGTTAAAAAAAAATTTTTTTTAAATTTCATCCCGTGAGGGGACATGTTTTTTTTAACAACTTGAAATTCTTTATGTTTGATATCTTCGTCTCCCTGAGGCAGCTCTGTGTGTGTGTGTGTGTTCCTCAGGGAGCCTTTCCTGTGCGCAACCGCGTGGGGTTCCCTGCTCGCTCTCCTCCTCCCCACCTCCACCCCCCCCCCGACCCCCGCACAGGCAGCGCTCGGTGCCGCAATCGGCTTCCCTACCGCTCCCGCTCATCCCCACCGAACCTGTCCAACACGGGCAGAATCCTGGCCTAGATTTTTTTTTTGCTGATTTACTAGCTTTTCCAGTAATTATTTGTTGGAACTTTAATTTGAAACCATTTGGGGGGTTCCGTACGCTATAAAAATTGTGCGAAAGCTTGTATGTGTAGCTGTAGCGCCCCCTGTGGCTGCCTTGCTGTCTACAGTGGGTGGCATCTCCATCTGTCACATTGGAGACCAGGGATTGAATCCTCCAGGGTAGATCATGTCCATAACAGGTAGGTTGATGATGTTTTTGTCACTTTCTTTATCCTTTCACGGGATGTGGGCGTCACTGGCAAGGCCAGCATTTGTCGTCCATCCCTAATTGCCCTTAAACCAAGCTTGTTAGGTCATTTCAGAGGGCAATTAAGAGTCAACTGTATTGCTTAGGTGTGGAGCCACATGTAGGCCAGACTGGGTAAGGATGGGAGATTTCCTTCTCTAAAGGGCATTAGTGAACCAGATGGGTTTTTACGACAATCAATGGTAGCATCACGGTCACCATTACTGACTGGGACTTGCTTCATATTCCAGATTGATTCATTGAATCTGAATTCCACCAGCTGCCACAGTGGGATTTGAACCCTGTGTCTCGAAAGTATTATCATGGTCACCATTACTGACTGGGACTTGCTTCATATTCCAGATTGATGTACTGAATCTGAATTCCACCAGCTGCCACAGTGGGATTTGAACTCCTGTGTCTCGAAAGTATTCGCCTCAGACTCTGGACATTGTCATTACCATTATGCCACTGTCCCACCCTATACATATTTGCATCCCTTTTTACACTTGTATGATCTGTGCTAGATAAATGTATTAAAAGCAGGATGATGGCAAACCCGGCTTAAAGGAAGAGTTGATAGACCTTTAGCAAACTGCGCCTGTGGTACAGGGATTGACAGCACGTCTACCTCCTCTCTCAATTCAGTCATGCCAAGTTGGAGGATTTGCCATTAATTACTATGGGGTGCTTGGAATGGTCCATCATAACTGCGGTGGGAAACTGGCAGGAGTCCTACAGAAATAACTCAAGTTATGGACAACACTTAACAACAAAATGAAAATAAAATCCCATAATGTAATCTGCAGCGCTGACCATCCCACCTATTTGGCAGCTTCCACAAAAATGGCCACATTGATCCCTTGGGAAATAAAGAATTGACAAGATCTGTAAACAAGATGTGCACAATGTTGCCAGAAAAGGCTTATTTCACTCACGCTACAGAAACCTTCCCTATGGTGGAACACTCACTCTGATCAGTCATTTACAACTCCACAAATAGTCATTCTTCATCGCAAGGTCTTTTCTACTTGAGAGATTCTTTATCTGTAATTCTCCTGTCACATTTTATAAAGAGTCTTAAATTAATGTTAGGGTATTAAATGATTGCAGGTCAACTTCATGAACATTCATTTTGCTAATGGATAATCAGCCACACACTTTCCACAACTCCTCTCAGTACCAGGGCCATGAATGGTGTGGTAGCTGATTACCTGTTTGGCACTAATTGTTGTTAAATCAGTGCCAAAGTCCTTTGTGAGGCCGATGGTTCTTTATCCATCACAGCAGAATTCCAATAAATGACAACTTTAACATCAGAGGGACAGCTGATTCGCTTCTGACCCTGGATGCTTTCCTGATCCACGACTTCCCAACTTCCCTTCAACACAGCTACTTTGGACGTGATTCACAATTTAGGGTTTTCCCAGGGGCCAACAATACTCCTCCACAACCCACCCCCTACCGCCTCCCCACCCCACCCCACCCCCGCCACCCTGTCCTCCCCACCCCGACACCCCCCATCCCCTCCCCACCCAAACCCCCCTCCCCACCACCCCCCTCCCCAACCCCACCTCTCCCCCCACCCCGCGCCCCCGCCACTACCCCCCTGTCCCATCAGTCAGACCACCTATTTCCGCTTCCTTAATATTGCCTGACTTCACTCCTGTCTCAGCTCATCTGCTGCTGAAGCCCTCATTCATGCCTTTATCATCCCCAGACTCGAATTCTAATGCACTCCTGGTTGGCCTCCCACATCCTACCCTCCATAAACTTGAGGTCATCCAAAACCCAGCCATGTCCTAACTCACACCATGCCCCATTTGCCTATTCCACCCCCCACCCAACCCCACCGCCCCCCCACCCCCCCCCAACCCCTTGTGCTCACTGTGCTACACTGGCTCCCAGTCAAAAAACATCTTGATTTAAAAATTCTCATCCTTGTTTTTAAATCCCTCCATGTCCTCACCCCTCCCTATCTCTGTAATCTCCAGCCCCATAACCCTCCGAGATATCTGCGCTCATCTAATTCTGGTCTCTTGTGCATTCCCGATTATAATTGCTCCACCATTGGGAGCCGTGAGGTCAGCTGCCCAGGCCTCGAGCTCTTGGACTCCCTCCCTAAACCTTTCCACCTCTCTACCTCGCCTTTAAGACACCCCTTTACAAGCTACCTCTTTGACCAAGCCTTTGGATCATCAAGTCTAATATGGCTCGGTGTCAGACTTTGTTCCATAATGTTCCTCTGGAGCACTTTGGGATGTTTCATTGCTTTAAAGGCACTATGTAAATATAAGTTGTTGTTGTTGTTGTTGAAGCACTCGTTCAGGAGGGTGTCGTTGTCTCAAAGCTGAGCGGGTGGGAGAGCCACGGAGGAATGGGAAAAGCGCCACGCAGGGGACAAACGGGCTGCTCAGAAGCAGCGGTCCCTTTAAGATGAGCGCGTCTGTAACCACGTGACAATATTAAAGGGGCCGCGTGATGCCAGCAAGCCCACTGCGCACAGCGGAGACAAGCCAGAGGGAACGTTGCAGAGGAGCCTGCAGAGGTTTGCCTCTCAGTCTGCGTTGCCTTGGATGAGTAGGGCACATCGACGGGCACACCAGAAGGAATTCGAAAATCCTGCAGGAGGAGACAATCCCCAACGGTAAACGGCTGTGGGCCCAGCTCCATCCCCAGGCATGTGGGAAAGGGCCCTCCACTGAAGGAACCGAAAACGTGGGGAAATATCTTTGTTGCCACTCCACAACATGATGCCGTGCAGTGGATAGTTGCTGTTGGTAAAAATAATTAATCTCTGACGGAGGGCGGAATCGTCCCAGATTTGCACTGAGTGCGGTAGCGGGAGGGGAAAAACGATATTTTACCCGTCGGCCGCTATGGGGGCTTTTCAGGCCGTATCGTCCCGAACCCGCCTCATTAATTGTGCATTCCCGGGGAACACGCCGTTTGCATGGCGGGGATGGGCGGGCTCCGATTCGCCAGCCACGCTGACACCTCACCGCTTCATCGTGCCAGGCACCACCTTTAATGTACAGCCGCGCTCAGCGCTTCCAGCCCAGGGCTGCAGCAAAGGAGACGTGGCCCCGAAAGGCAAAAAGACTGCAGCCCTCGAGCGCCGTCTGGGCACCGTGGAGGCCCCACTGTGATGTCCTCCACTCCCGCTCTGGCCACAGGAGGGGCAGCTACGTTACCACGCCGGCTTGGTAGGCGATGGCAGTGGTGATCAGTGCCAATACTGCACAGAACAGGTTGGTCATCCAATGCAGACAGAGGATGAATGATTTCATCCGTGCTGCCAGGGTAAGGCAACCATCTCATCACTCTAACTCACACACTCACAAGCCCATCACACACTCACTGGCATCTCACTCACTGGCATCTCACTCACTGCCAGCTCAAGGGACATCACCACTCATTCTCTCACACACACCCTCACATCTCCATCTGGCCTCATCTCCTCTGGAGACTGCCTCCTCAGCCCTCACCATCTTGAGTTCACTTGCACAGGTCAACGTGTGCCACCCCACACACACCCTGGGATACCCCCTTTCCCCAGTTCAGTCCTCATCCTGCAGCCCCTTCCCTTGCCTGAGGCCACTTCTCCCCCCTTCCCCAAGCAAGCCCTAGCCCTGCAGCTATTGAAAAGCCACCCACACATGGCTGGTCAGGTAGGTAGAGACCTGCCCGTGAGCCCCCCTAAAAGTGATGTGGTGCTGTCTGTGAAGCCTGGAGCTGATGACTGTGAGTGCTGCTCGAAGCAAGGTAGGCAAACAAACCTCAAAGTCCCGAGTGAAGTGAAGCTCACCAAGTGCCCGCCTTATATATGCTGTTGTGAAACACGTTGGCGTGTTTTCCTGCCGATGTGGGCAGACGGTCCAGTGGTGGTGGGGGGGGGGCAGTGGGTGGATGGGTGAGTGGGTGGGCTGGCCTTATAATGAGGTGCTGATGTATTACAACGAGGTTCCTGACGTCCGATGTGGGGGGGGGAAAGCGGCCCTCCATCAGCGGGTGGAACGGGCGATCGTAAACTGGTTTTCATGACTTTGTGAAACCAATTTTTGGCCTTCTCACCATCTTGCCCATTCACGCCATCAAACACGCCCGATGCCAGCGGGGCACAGAGAATCCTGGCCCAAGTTGCTGTCCCAATGCACCGCACCATTGCTCAACTTTACTCCTGTCCCTCAATCCTACAGGTTGTTGCAAGATTCACCCCATCCTTTGCATGTATTTTGCATCATGTGGTGCATACGATGACCTGATTGTCACAAGTGTGGGGAGTACTGAATTCCTATTGGACAACGCCGCATTCGGTGATCTCAACCAAGGTTCCACAACTGATCCCAGCATTTCTACAACACCGGCGTCCCAGCCACTGAACAGAGACTTGCTTGTGATGGTCCCTCTGACTGGCCAACTGGATAATGCTCATGGTTTAGGCTAACACGTGATGATTGGCCAACTCGGTGACACGTGCAAATCTCAAGTCCGTCATTTGTCAGCATCTCCCAGACAGAAGAGAATAAAACAGGGAAGGATAGTTCCTGTTTTGTTCAATCTGATGATAACAAAACTGCATCTTTTCATTGCTTGTGATTTTCAAAGGATTCTTGGTCCTTGCAGATTTACAATTAGCAAATCAGAATTTATATACCCAATAATGGAAGAACATAGAATTGAATCAATTTGCAAGGGTTTATCCTCGAACGTTCCCCAGCTCCCCTTGCCCTCTAAAGGAAAAATAAGGAAAAGTATACAACTTTTAGCTTGGGAATTCTCAACCCATCTGGTCGAGAAAACAAATCTGTACCAAGATGTTTTTCATCTGACACACACACATACACACACACACATATATATACAAACATACATATACAAACATACACATACACACACACACATACAGACACACGCTGGCAAATAGAAAACATTGTACTGGTACAGCAGTCAAACAGCTGCCTGCCCCTGCAAAGTTTTGCGTGAACAGGATTGAAGTGCATCTATGTGGGAGCTATTAATGTCACTAAACACTATGTGATAATAAAAGCGGCACTGACTAACAGAGCGAATCAGCACAGGACATTTGAATTTGCTGAGTTACAACAACTTGCATTTATATTGCACTGTAATTTTACAACCACATTGTTATTTCAGACAAATTCACCGCCAAATATAGTTCAAGCCCCTATTGTTCTACTCACTGTTGTGACTGCTCTGTAACTTCCGATATACATAAGAACATGATAAATTGGATATAAAGAAAAGCCAAAATTAAGCTTGCTCATCATCTAGGTTCATGGCCAGGACCTGCAAAGACCCAGTTTCATCTCCCTCCTGCATTGCTCAATCCCATATCCCCTACTCCCTCATGAACATGGAACTGCCTGTTTGTTTTTTGACAATTCTGTACTCATCTGTTCTATCCTAACCTCAAGTGCTTAATTATTCACTGCATTATGATTTGTGGTTTCCTTAATATTCCCTGGCTGTTTTCTTGTTCAGTGCAAAGAACTTTACCAGGTATCAGTAAGGGTCGGCAGAGAGCTGCCTAGCACAAAGTCATGACAAGTTCAATGAGACTCCAAGAAGCCTCAGGATAACAACAGGAAACATAATGAAACTGTCTTTTACCCAATGAAGTTAGAGCCCCAGATTTTTAATAAAACAAAATCATTTTTCCTACAGTGAACATGCTTCCACATGAACATATGTCTTCATATCATTACTGTGACGGACGTGGCACTATACGAAACACGCATATTCCTTTCCACTACAGGGAGTAAAATAATGCATTTGGGCATTTTAGCTCTTCACAGTTTCATGTTAAATGGACCCTCAGTGTTTTAAATGAGAAAGATCCCTGGATCACACTATCACATGAAGAGTGGCTGGTTATATTGGTAACAGTAAGGCCACAAGGAATTCCTCCTCCACATATATCTTGCAGTCGGTGCTGATTACATCCTTGACCTCTCGCAATCCATTAGCCAGCTGCTGATGTGCCTGCTCTACACTGTCCAATTTACACGTTATCTCCGCATGAATTCCAATTTCCAACCTTGCCAAAGGGTTTGAAAAGAGGAAATTCTGAAAAAGGACGGTCATTAAGGGGAGAGGGTGTCAAAAAAAGGAACGAGACAAGAACAAAGACTAATGGAGCACACATAAATTGCCATGTATTCCTGCACAGACCTCTGTCAAGATTTCTGTTCAAGGCTCATCTTTAGCAGCTTTAAGGGAGATTATTCCTTGGCCTGTGAACAAATAGTCATTGCCTGTACAGCATTTTTTTAACCTGGAGATGGTTAATCAAGCAGACAGAACAACAGCAATTTTAATATTCATTCTCTGTTGTAATAAAGAAATATGATGCAGTACAATTCCTTGCCTCCAGTCCAGAGGCAATAAAATATAAAATTCCCTTTCAGTGTGTGCATATGTAATGAGCAAGTGGGAGCGAATAAGAATCAAACATTAAAACAGAGGGAGATCATTTTCATTAATTCTACTGCTGCAAAATATCTTCTGCCGATAAGCAGACAACTGAAATCTAGTAATAGGACCACACCATTTTATACTAAAAACTGGGTTCAGCAATAGATATGGTGAGAAAGCTGAAACTGACCAAAAATCTGAGAACAATCACAATTTGTATAACGATTATACAGAAAACGACTAAAGGAAATACGTATGACACAGCTATTCCACACTGTAGCTGCTGATCCGCAGTAAATCTTTCTGAATGCTGATTGTTTGGATGTAGGATTTTGTGTCTGACAAGCTCCCAAGCTTACAGATTTACGGCCAGAATTTTGACAGGCCCAGCACGCCAACGTGTAAGATGACGCACGGTGACATCGGGCGTGTGTCCCGATGTCAGCGCACGTCATTTAGATATTAAGCTCGGCAGCTGCGGGCTGGAGGTGGCTGCGCTCCGGTCGAACTGTCCGCAGCCGGTTAAGGCCACTTAAAAAACCAATTAAAGTAGTTATCAACTCTGCCCGTCGTTGGCAGGTGGAGGGGGGAGGGGCAGGCGAAGAGCCCAGGCAGCCTTCGCATTTTTCGGGAAACCTCATCCACGGGTGGGACGAGGTTTCCGGAATGTTTTATTAAATAAATAATTTTTGCGCAGTTCATAAACATGTCCCGGCTCATGTGGAGGGGACGTGTCTAAATAATTTTTAACTTTATTCTTTATGAACTTTTATTATGTACTTAATCTCCCTGAGGCCGCTCCGTGCCTCAGGGAGATTTCTGCGCTCTCTGGCATGTACATGACCGAAAGAGTGCAGGCCCCGACTCTCTCTCCTCCCACCAACTCCCCCCCCCACCTCCTCCAGCGCTACCAGCTGTGCGTCATGCCGAGCTGGTCTTAATTGGCCAACCGTGGGTGGCAATCGGCTCCTGACCAGCAACCCCCCCCAACCCCCCCCCCAACAACCCCAACATGCAGAAACTTCTCCCCCTGTGGTGTACATACACCCCTGCCTTTCAAAGCACCCTAAAAAATCTTTTGAGACTTTGCAACATCTTGCAAATGATATCGACCCTACCACACAGGGCTTTGAAACTTGCATGGCAGGATCTAATAAGGCCAGTTAAACTGCTCCATAAATTTGGAGTTGACTTAACTCAGAGAACATTTTGCACTGGTGGTGAACTCTGCAAATCTAGTTTCTTCCCACATTTAAAAGTGTAATAGCTTCCATCCTCTGTAACTATTTCCGTTTGCTGTCAGAACATGTTTAAACTCCCATTAGCCCAGAAACAGCACACTGCTCCATCCCTTTCTATTTAAAATGCCTTCGAGCCAGTTGATGCTTTAACCAAAGGCTTTGGACATCTTTCTTTTCAAGTTCTTTCCTATTTAGTTGCCTTATTGAGCTACTCAGGCTAGAGTTTTCCACAACCTATTTCAGAAAGTTAAAACCCTTTATGTTTAGTGTGTTGTATTGCATTTAGGTGACACGTGCAACGTTAATTGAGGATTACAACAGCAACTTGCATTGCTATAGCACCTTTAACACAATAAGACAACCTAAGTCGCTTCACAGAGGCATTGTATGACTAAATCTGGCACCGAGCCACATAAGGAGATATTAGGGCCGATGACCAAAAGCTTGCGAACAAGCATCTTAAAAGGAGAAAAGAGAGGTAAAGAGTGGGGGGAGGTTTAGGGAGGGAATTCCAGAGCTTAAGGGCCCAGGTAGCTGAAGAGACGGCTGCCGATGGTGGAGTGATTAAAATCGAGGATGCTCAAGAGGCCTGAACTAGAGGAGCATAGGTATCTCGGAGGATTACTGGAGACGGAGAGAGAGAGTGGGGACAGGGTGTGGTAGTAGGTTCAATAAAATGCTATACCTTCAGATCTTTAGCTTTGGCTTCAGTTCAGCTGAGGTTGACGAAATGAAAGCCTTCTCTATGGTTGTGATAGGCCGAGATGGGCATGATGGACATTCTCAATCCAAATCCCTGGTGGATGCGAGTCCACCACACAAAAACTGCCTACTAGACGGAGAATCACACCCAAAAACTGACCAGGAGCAGCAGTGAGTGCTCTCCTGAGTAAGGAGCTGAGATATAGTAAAGGGTGGGGGGGGGGGGGGGTAGCAGAATAAAGGGAATTTATCCCAATAGTACAGCTGATCCGAGGGTACTTGACACCGACTGTGGCTGATGGTTGCCAAAACGGAAAACATGTTTCAATTCACCAACACCAGCAGAAAAACATTACTTTCAGATTAAGTACATATGGAATAACAAAAATGAGGTGAAAGTTTAACTTCTAAACAAAGGCATATTTGTCCTGCAGAATATAGGGATTAAAAACAACCGATTAGAACCATATTTACTTTGTGTTTTCATTTGGAAGATATTAACAAACTGCAGCGATCTGCGTTTAAGTGGATAGTGTGGACTGGCTCATTAATATTTCTTTTGTGGAATATCTCCTGGCTGTTTTAAATAGAATAAAATGCCAGCACTAATTCCATGTTTACTGGAATCTGACCATGGCAGACAATCTCTCTCTCTCTCTCTCTCTCAACTGGGAAAGACAACAACCCCAGCAATTCAATCTGTCAATAATACTTGTACTCTAGCAGAGGATAATCCCAGCCCAGCTCCCTGTTCTATATTCAGTGGATATACTGAGACACATGAATGGTTTCAATTGAAACAGAACCCAGGCCAAAAACTTGAGGGCAGAAATGAGACATTTGCTGTGCTTGTTTTCAGGCCGTGAAATGGGTGTAAAACGGGTGAAGCGAAGACGAATTTCAGGGACCGGTGTCCTTTACCACCCCCGCCTCCCCCCCCCCCCTCCACCCCTCCCTCAAGGAGACCTGATAGCCAGCTTTTACAAAGTGGGCTGGGGGAGGGGGAGAAGCAGCGGTGGGGAGGGGGAACTGATTCTTCAGGAGTCCCTGCTGGCCAATCAGAACACGCGTTAAGCTTCACGTGTCTGCAGATGAGAGGCCTGGTGCCTGTTTTAGGACGCTTCGGACGATCGGAGCAGACGCTGGACGTGTCCAACTCGCATTCCCTTGACCTAGTTCGGGCACCGAGAAGGTTCTGGCTTCACTGCCACGTTCCTAAGGTTTGCCTCTTTCAGGCTAGTAGAGAAGTGAATATGGATCTTTTGTGGGGGTGAGTTTGAATTATTTAAAAAGAAATTGATGGGGGAACCCAGAAGGAGCAGAAGGAGCTTGTCCCACTCCACAGTGCTCCTGATGATCACTAACAACAGTCCAACCCCACTGGCCACCCCAGCGACCACACAGCTCCCCCACTCGGGCACTCACCCCACTCATGCAGAAGGATGAACTGCACAGGTGTGGCAGGTGCCTAAGTCAAGCCAGTGGGTTTCTACCACTTTGCGGCTATTAAAAGATTAAATTTCAGATTGCTGACATACTGAAATGGCTTAATTTGCACACGTTGTAATTGTTGGCCATCTGTCTTTAAATTGCAACATGTAGATTTTTTTGAGAGTTTATATACAGACAAGAAGTCTTTTAAATGATGGTGATGCAAATAAAGAACAAAACTCAAAGGACAGCTGTACCTATAATAACGCATCCTCTTGACTAGAACGAACCCTGTATGCTCAATGCGAGATAGAGCTTTTTAAAGCTCTTGAAACCCACCCCAATTTCTTTTCAATAAATGAATAGTTGGACATGCTTTGCAGAAGTTGGACAGTTAGCAGTGCAGTCTTGAACTGGGAAGCAGAGCCAGCCAACATACTTCTGGTAATAACTGAACTCTCCCCACCTGATAAACACCTCGGGAAATACACCATGGTCTCAGAAGCAGCTGCACTGCACGGAGATTACCAAAACGCCAATTACGAAGAGCTCGGGCGGTGAGGTTCCAGACCAGACTATCCCAGTTGTACAGCAAATCTTCAAAGCTGAACAGAACAGTAGCCATTGCATCGGTAAGCGAAACCTCCTTCAGTTCAAACTGATTCTCCTCTCTCTCTCTCTCTCTCGAGTGTGGCTCCCAAGTCAATACTGTAAATTGAAAATGACACTCAAATCTTTTTTTTTCCTTACTCACTGTACAATTTCTGGAGCCAAAGGAAAAGAGTTGGAGCCAATATCAACTTTTCTTCTTTCCCATAAGAAATATTCCTCAGAGACATCATTGGCTACCCCAGAGCAGGACCAAACCCCAGATCAACTCCAGAGACCAGGCTCCAGAGACCAAGCATCTTCAACTTGTACAGATGATGAAAGTGCCTTCATGTAAGGCTCTCATGACAAATAGAAAGGCCACTCCCAGTACTGACTCTGATTTTCGAATAGGAAAGGGACGCACATAAAAGGAACACTCAGCTGGACTGTTCAGCTGCCAGAACTCTGTTCCGGGGAAAGAATGTTCTTCTGCCAACATTCCCCTGACATTCCATTTCACTATTTTAGGGTCAACGGCGCCAAAGTGCTCCATGTACACAGAGCACCACTAAAAACAAGAGAGGCAAAGCCGGGACTGCAGACTTTAAAACTACTTGCCAATTTGCATCTGAGGATAATAACATTACAATATAACCATAAAATAGCATCTTGCTTCCACCGTTAATGCATTGCAGCCCTGTTGCCGGAGTTAATTCCTTCTTAATTGCATTCTGTAATCATTGGCTTGCTGTTGAGATAGAAACTGTTGGCCAACCACCTCAGCCTTTGACATTCCTTGAAATACAGGCCACGGAATTTTACATTGAATCTACTCCTTCACACAGCCATTGATTGCATAATTTAAGATAACCGGAAGCTTAATCTGAACTATTCCGTTTTGTTATTTTAATTTGTTGCAGTGCAGTGCAGACCCCCACAAAGAAGGAGACATGATTTACATTTTACATCAAAATAAAGTGGATCTGTCCATAAAACAACCTTGTATTCTCTGGCGATAAAGTCTCAGCAAATTGTCAATCTGTCGCACCCCAGAGAAGATAAACTTTTTAATACTGCACACCGTACGTGCTCTGCTTAATAAAGGGTTTTTATCATTTTGTTTTAAACAATTTATTATTACCAATTAAAACTCTAATCTTCTTTCATGCACCTATCTGACTTTGTAGCAGGGTTTTCAGAAAAGTTAGTATTAATTCTACCACCAATAATCGAAAAATTAAAAGACTGTTGCACCTTTAATGACTACAGGGCATGCCAAAACACTTTACAGCCAATGAAGTATAGTCACTGTTGTAATGTAGGAAATGTAGCAGCCAATTTGTGCACAGCAAGCTCCCATAAACAGAAAGGTGAAATGACCAAATAATTTATTTTTGTTATGTTGACAGAGGGGTAAAAATCTGCCAGGAGTGAAAAAAGTTTTTTCTCATCTCACATTCGCTTCTTTTGCAAAACACTTTAAAACTGTGCCCTCTGGTTCTTGATCGGTTTATGAGTGGGAACAGTTTCTCTCTATCTACTTTGTCAAGGCCCCTCATGATTTTGAAAACTTCTATCAAGTCTCCTCTTAGCCTTCTGCTCTCCAAGGAAAACAGTCCCAACTTCTCCAATCTTTCCGCATAACTGAAGTGTCTCATCCCTGGAACCGTTCTCATAAACCTCTTCTGCACTTTCTCCAATGCGTTCACATCCTTCCTGCAGTGTGGCACCCAGAACTGTACACAATACTCCAGCTGAGGTCTAACCAGTGCCTTATATAAGTTCATCATAACCTCCCTGCTCTTGTACTCTATGCCCCTATTAATGAAGCCTAGAATACTGTATGCTTTAGTAACAGCTCTCTCTACCTGTCCTGCCACCCTTAATGACTTATGTACAAATGCACCCAGGTCTCTCTGCTCCTGCACACCCTTTGGAATAGTATCCTTTATTTTATACTGTCTCTCCATGTTCTTTGTACCAAAGTGTATCACCTCACATTTCTCCACGTTAAACTTCATCTGCCACCTTTCTGCCCACTCCACCAATGTGTCAATGTCCTTTTGAAGTTCTACACTGTCCTCCTCACAGTTTACAATTATCCCAAGTTTTGTGTCTTCTGCAAACTTTGAAATTGCCTCCTGCACACCAAGTTCTTGATCATTTATATATATCAGGAAGAACAAGGGTCCCAGAACCGACCCATGGGGAACTCCACTACAAACTTTCTTCCAGCCTGAAAAACGCCTATTAACCATTACTCTCTGTTTCCTATCCCTCAGCCAATTTTGTATTGATGGCCAGAAAAGGTGCGTTCAAAGCACGGCCAAACAAGTTGAGTATCAACTTGTAACTCCATCCAATAGTTCAACAGTCCAATAGCTGTTGTGGGAGAGTGGGAGAGATTCCTGGTCAGCCATGTGTCTGCAGGAGAAGATGGCAAACCACTGCAGTATCTTGCCAAGCATAACCATGGGCGAAGAAGTCCATGGTCACCAACACCCTCTCAGGGCATGGTGCCTGAAGAGGATGCAGATCTGAGGACAAATTATCAGAGGGGGAAGGAGAAAAGAAATAAGAGCAGCAAAGAGAGCACAAGAAGAGACCAGCAGCTAAGGAAAAATGGGGTCCAATAGTCTTCGACTGACATGTATATAGTAAAAAGGATGCTGCAAGGAGGAGCAGGGCTGATTAGGGAGCAAAAAGGGGATTTACCCCTCAAGGCAAAGGGAATTTCTGACACACTAATTGAGTACTTTGCATCAGTCTTTACCAAGGAAGAACATGCTACCAAAATTGTCGTGAAAGCGGAGCCAATTGACACACTAGAAGGCTAAAAATAAAGAGGAGGCATTAGAAGCTCTGGCTGTATTTAAAGTTGTTAAGTCTTCAGGGCCAGATCAGATGCATTCGAAGATGCTGAGGGAAGTAAGAGTGGAAATTGAGGAGGCACTGGCCATAACCCTCTTTAGTTACGGGGTGGTGGTGCCAGAGGACTGGAGAATCGCAAACGTTACGTCCTTTTTCCCCTTCGAGAAGCAAAGGTTGAGAGGAGATTTGATAGAGTTTTTCAAAATCATGAGGAGTCTGGACAGAGAAGGTGGGGAGAAACTGCTCCCATTGGCAGAAGGGTTGAAAACCAGCGGACACTGGATCTAAGGTGATCGGCAGAAGGATCGGAGGTGACATGAGGAAAAATGTTTTTATGCAGCAAATGGTTAGGATCTGGAATGCACTGCCTGCAAATTTGGTATTGGTAAACTCAGTTGGGGTTTCAAAAGAGAATTGGATAATTACGTGAAGAGAAATATTTGTAAAACAAGGGAGAATAGGACTGGGTGAAATGCTAGAAAAGCTCAGCAGGTCTTGCAGCATCTGTGGAGAGAGAATCAGAGTTAATGTTTCAAGGCCGTATGACTCTTCTTAAGAGGACTGGGTGAGTTGCTCTTACAGAGAGCCAGCACAGACACAATAGGCAGAATGGCCTCCTTTTGTGCTGTAACCATTCTATTCTTAACACTATCAATTTTATGTGCTCCAAAAGTACAATGGCTCCCTTGAAGACTCAGTTGGGGTATTCTTTGCCCAATTTGCCACATAGATCAGCAACGATTCTTGGTTCGACCATTATTTTGGTGTGAGTTCATTAATCATAGCTTTTGACAGAAGTATTAGACAGGATACATGGCGCAGAAACAGGCCATTCAGCCTAACAGTCCATGCTAGTGTTTGTGCTCCAATCTAGCCTCCTCCCATCTTTTCTCATTGAACTCTATCATCACATGCCTCTATTCCCTTCTCCCTCAGATGCTTGTCTAGCCGCCCCTTAAAATAATTCAGTACTCCTCACCTCAGCCAATCTGTGCGGTAGCGAGTTCCACATTCTCACCACTCTCTGGACACTCTTCTGGATTCCCCATGGGATTCCCTGATGATTATCTTATGCCGATGGCCTCTAGTTTTGCTCTTTCCCACAAGTGGAAACATTCTCTCCATATCTAACTCTGTCAAAACCTTTCAGCAATTTGAAGGTCACCATTAGGTCACCCCTCAGCCTTCTCCTTTCAAGAGGAGTGAAACCCAACCTGTTCATCCTTTCCAGAAAGGCCTAACTTTACAGCTCCGATATCATCCTCGTAAATCTTTTTGTACCTCTTCGGTGCCTCAATACCTTGGCCGGAATTTCATGGCTGTGTCGCAGTGGGAACCGGGCGGTAAAATGTGGCGTGCCATTCTAACCGCCATTGACTTCGGCAGGGCCGCCGGTGTTAAATCCCGCCCCACGTTTATAATATGGCCACCAGGAGTTGGCCAAAGTTTAAAAATAAGGACAAAAACAAAAAACTGCGGATGCTGGAAATCCAAAACAAAAACAGAATTACCTGGAAAAACTCAGCAGGTCTGGCAGCATCGGCGGAGAAGAAAAGAGTTGACGTTTCGAGTCCTCATGACCCTTCAGCAGAACTGGTTGAATCCAAGGAGAGGGGTGAAATATAAGCTGGTTTAAGGTTGGGGGGGGGGTTTGGGTTGGGGGA